>NC_064862.1:85699521-85977021 GCF_024139225.1 Suncus etruscus | reverse complement strand
CAGGGGACCTTGGGGTGCTGAGATCTATCCATCCCAGGTTGGCTACGTGTAAAGCAAACACCCTCCCTATTGTACTAATATGGCAAGCACTTTAACCCCATTCTATCTCTCTCACCGCACCTTTTTTTTTTTCCTTTCCTCTTTCCTTTTTTCTATTTATTTATTTGGTATCTGGGCCACAATTTGAAGGTGCTCAGGGATTAATCCTCTCCTGGCTCTGTGTCAAGAATCACTCCTGTCGGGCTTGGGGTGTGGGGGAGGACCCTGTTAGATATTGGGGATCCAGCCCAGATCTGCCATGTGCAAGGCAAGCTCCCTCCCCACTGTCCTATCGCTTTAGCCTCTCCTTTTTCCTTCTCTCCTTTTTTCTTTCTCCCTGTCCCTTTGGTTCTGCCCATCTGTTTGGGGAGGGGGGTAGGCCCAGTAGTGCTTAGGTGCTTCTCCCAGCTCTGTGCTCAGAGCCCCTATGTTGCTAAGGGGACTATGCAACCAAGCCTGAACTTCCTGCCTGTCAAGCCTGAGCCAGTTGTATTCAGTGCTCACAACAGGGCTCACAACACTGAGTATGAGTATCAGAGATGGGGAGGAACCAGGGGTCTAGACATGGAGTCACTCCCACTTGGAAAGGGGGTGTTTGAAACCCCAGCATCAGCCCCTTAACTTTTTTTAATTTTCAGTTTTGGGGACCATACCTGGCAATGCTCAGAGCTGACTTCTCCTGGCTCTGCACTCTAGGGTCACTCCTGGCAGGGCCCAGGGAACCCTATGGAGCGCCAGAGATCAAACTCGGGCCAGTTCTTCAATATTTGTTTGTTTGTTTGTTTGGTTTTTGGGCCACACCTGGCGTTGCTCAGGGGTTACTCCTGGCTGTCTGCTCAGAAATAGCTCCTGGCAGGCACGGGGGACCATATGGGACACCGGGATTCAAACCAACCACCTTTGGTCCTGGATAGGCTGCTTGCAAGGCAAACGCCGCTGTGCTATCTCTCCGGGCCCCCAGTTCTTCAATATTTGAAGAAGACTGGAAAGATAGTAAAGCAGGGAGGGCAGTTGACTTGCACGAGGCCAACCTAGATTCGATCCCTGGTACCTCATAAGGTTCCCAAGTCCCACCAGGAGTGGTCCCTAATCAGAGTCAAGGTGTAGGTGCATATCCCAAAATAAGAACACAAAAACACTTTGGGGGCAGGAGAGATAGCATGAAGGTAAGGCGTTTCCCTTTCATATAAAATGTCGGTGGTTCAAATCCCGGCATCCTTTATGGTCCCCTGAGCCTGCCAGGAGCGATTTCTGAGCGTAGAGCCAGGAGTAACCCCTGAGCGCTGCCGGGTGTGACCCAAAAACAAACAAAAAAGAAAAAAAGAAAGCACTTTGAAGAAAAGAGGACAAAGGCCAGAGCGATAGCGCAGTGGGGAGGGCACATGCCTTGCATGCAGCCAACTAGGGTTTGATCCCAGCATCCCAGAATCCCCTGAGCCCACCAGGAGTGATTCCTGAGTGCAGAGCCAGGAGTAACCCCTGAGCACCGCCAGGTGTGGCTCAAAAAAAAAAAAAAAAAAGGACAGTTTTCTACTAAGAGCTGATCATTGAGCGAAGGCCTGGAGAGGGGTGGTTAGGGTAGGCTCACCCCATCTTTAGTGGGGCTGTGCCTCCTCCACTTGCTTGGAATCTCAGGTGCTATCTCCACTGCATTTCTTGTGTGTGGAACCTCCAGGAGCCTGGGAGAAACTGCAGTAGCCCGCCCCACCCCCCAAAGAGGATGGGAGGGGGCTCATGCCAGACCCCAGATGCGCTGACAGCCGGGTCTGACCCTCCCACAGAGCCCAGCTGCCTGCCTCTTGGTCGTGGTCCAGATGCACTGTGGTTGCCAGGCAACGGGGAGGCGGGAGCAACGGAGTTTCCCATGATGCCTTGTGAACCGCTGGCCTGGTTTTCAGGGGGTTGGGTTTATGGATGGCCCTGGGGGACAGGGCTTGCTGTGTTCCCCCTGCTGCTGAGCCCATGACCTGGGCACGGGAGGCAGGTTTGCAGGAGAGCACTGAGGATCAGGTACCAGAATGCACAGAACCCAGGTCATAAACGGATTCAGGCTACCAGCGCTGCTTATGACCTTGTGATTTTTCTTTATCTTTCTGATGGCAGGGTTAGGGGGGCTTCTGGAGTGGGAGGTTCCCCCATGGCCTCTGATCCCCTTGATGCTGGGAAGGCCTGAAGCAGACAGGATCATGAGTAGTCTTGTCTAGCCAGCGCTGATCATGGAGTGTTACTCCTGAATCCACGCTTGGGGATCACTTTTAGGGGGACTCAGGGTGCCGCGGATCAAACCCAGGTCAGTTACGAGTAAGGCAAGCAGCTTCCCTGCTGTACTATTGCTTTTCTTACCCACGTGGATCCTTGATTTATTTTCATTTATTTTTTTATGTTTTTTTATTTATTTTTTTTTTTGGTTTTTCGGGTCACACCCGTTTGATGCTCAGGGGTTATTCCTGGCTACGCGCTCAGAAATTGCCCCTGGCTTGGGGGGACCATATGGGACGCCGGAGGATTAAACCGTGGTCCTTTCCTTGGCTAGTGCTTGCAAGGCAGACACCTTACCTCTAGCGCCACCTCACCGACCCCTATTTATTATTTTTATTTTCATTTATTTTTATTTATTTTTCTAACATTTAATTCTAATCTTTTTTTTTTTTTTTTTTAGTTTTTGGGCCACACCCAGCGGTGCTCAGGGGTTCCTCCTGGCTGTCTGCTCAGAAATAGCTCCTGGCAGGCACGGGGGACCATATGGGACACCGGGATTCGAACCAACCACCTTTGGTCCTGGATCGGCTGCTTGCAAGGCAAACGCCGCTGTGCTATCTCTCCGGGCCCTAATTCTAATCTTTAATTCTTGTGAGTTTCATCTTTAAAAAAATTTTTTTTCTGGGGCCAGAGCAGTGGCGCAGCAGTAGGGCATTTGCCTTGCACGTGTTGACCTAGGACGCAGTTTGATCTCCTGATGTCCCATAGCCAGGAGTAACCCCCGAGCATCACTGGGTGTGGCCCAAAAAACTAAACAAAAAAAAGCTTCTTTTTCTTTTTTACTCTTGAGTCACACTTGGGGTGGTCAAGGGTTACTCCTGGCTCTAGCAGGCTTGGGAGACCATAGAGGATTCCAGGGATTGAACCTGGGTTGGCTGCGTGCTTTGGCCCCTAAAAATTTAATTTTAAATTAGAGACCAGAAGAGCCGGAGTGATAGCACAGCAGTAGGGCATTTGCCTTGCACTCAGCTGACCCACGATGGACTGGGGTTCGATCCCCAGCATCCCATATGGTCCCCAGAGCCTGCCAGGAGCAATTTCTGAGATCAGAGCCAGCGTTGCCACCAGGTGTGGCCAAAATAAATAAAATAAAATAAAACCGGGGCCAGAGAGATAACACAGTGGTAGGGCTTTTGCCTTGTATGCAGCCGACCCAGGACGAACCTGAGTTTAATTCCTGGCATCCCATATTGTCCCCCAAGTCTGCCAGTAGCAATTTCTGAGCACAAAGTCAGGAGTAACCCAAGCACTTCTGGGTATGGCCCAAAAACCAATAAAATAAAATAGAGACCAGAGCTATATCACACTGGGTAGGGCATTTGCCTTATATACAGCCAACCCAGCTTCATCCCCAGCATTCCACAGAGTCCCTGAGCACTGCGAGGAGTGATCCCTGAGTGTCTCCAAATGTGGTTCAAAACCCAAATTAATTAAGTATTTTTGATGGGGCCGGAGAGATAGCAGGGAGGTAAAGTGTTTGCCTTGCATGCAGAAGGACCGTGGTTCGAATCCCGGCATCCATATGGTCCCCCGAGCCTGCCAGGAGCGATTTCTGAGCGTAGAGCCAGGAGTAACCCCTGAGCACTGCCGGGTGTGACCCAAAAACAAAAAAAAAAAAAAAAAGTATTTTTGATAAAAAAATAATTTAAGCACAATGGTTACAAACATGTTCGTAATTGGGTTTCAGCCATAAAATGCACACCCCTGGGCCCGGAGAGATAGCACAGCAGCATTTGCCTTGCAAGCAGCCGATCCAGGACCAAAGGTGGTTGGTTCGAATCCGGTGTCCCATATGGTCCCCCGTGCCTGCCAGGAGCTATTTCTGAGCAGACAGCCAGGAGTAACCCCTGAGCACCGCCAGGTGTGGCCCAAAAACAAAAACAAAAAAAATGCACACCCCCTTCACCAGTGCAACTTTCTCACCACCAGTGTTCATCCACTTCCATCCTCCCCTGTCCCCTGCCTGTCTTCAGACAGGCATTGTATTTCTCTATTATTGTCATGGTAGGTAATTAATTTTATTTTGTTTGGGGGGGGCCACACCCGGTGACACTGAGGGGTTACTCCTGGCTATGCGCTCAGAAATCACTCCTGGCTTGGGGGACCATATGGGACGCTGGAGGAGGGGATCGAACCGAGGTCAGTCCTAGGCTAGCACCTGCAAGGCAGAGAGACACCTTCCCGCTCTGCGCCACCTCTCCGGCCCCGGTAGGTAATTAATTTTTCACTAATAAAAATTTTTATTGAATTACCTTGAGATAGTTAGAAAGTTGCTTCTGATTGAGTTACGGTCTCTCTCTCTCCTCCACTCCCTTCCTACCCCCCCCCCCTCTCTCTCCAGACCTTTGCTGAGTTTCTTCTCCAGTGAAGTGTCGGTTTCTGACCTTTGTTCTCTGGGCTTGCAATCAGCTGATAACTCCAGGCTGGTGCCCTGAGGCACTCACCTTTCTCTGCACAAGGGCCTGGAGAAGGAGGGGGCATGAAGCACCAGCAGTGCCCATCTGAGCAGCTTGGAGGGTTTAGGGACACCTGGAGTTAGGGAGTTGCCAGGGTGGGGCAGAGTCGGCTTCTGGGCACACCTGTTTTGGAACTGGTATGTGGAGGGCAGAGAGGAGGCAGTGGAAAGTTAGACTTTGGCAAAGTATCTGGGCAAAGAGCAAATAGGGGGGACATGACAGCACCCTGACTGCTACTGACGGGCTGAACGCGGTGGCAGGAACCATTGAAGCGGCCACTTCCTTTGTCAAGAAAAAGGGAAACATTCGAGTTCTCCCCTGTAAGGAGAAAAAAAAAAAAAGGGAAACAGGTGGATGGTTTCTCCAATGTGAGTCTTCTGAAGAAGGGGAGAGATGGAAGGATGAAGGAGGAAGAGAAAGAGAAGGAACGGAGAGGAGAGAGAGAACAGAGAAGAGAGAGGGAGAGGAGAGTGACAGACAGACAGACAGACAGACAGACAGACAGACAGACAGACAGACAGACAGGATAGGTGATAGGTCCCAGTTTGATCGCCGCGTGTAGTTTCCTCGATCACCGCCAGGGGGCAGTCAGGAATAAGCCCTGCTGAGATCCGGAGGCTGAAGACACTGCAGTGAGGAAGACGCTTGCCTTGCATGATGTAGCCCTGGGTTCGAACCCCCAACACCCCACAGGGGACCATGTGGTTGTGGGAATCAAACCAGAGTCAGGTGCTGGAGCGGTGGTGCAAGCGGTATGGCATTTGCCTTGCACGCGCTAACCCAGGACAGACTGGTTCGATCCTTCAGCATCCCATATGGTCCTCCAAGCCAGGAGCCATTTCTGAGGGCATAGCCAGGAGTAAACCCTGAGCATCACTGGGTGTGGCCCAAAAACCAAAAAAATAAACAACAACAACAACAAAAATAAAGCACTTGAGTCAGCTGTGTCCAAGGCAAAGCGTTGGAACTCAGTACAACCTCCAGGCAGGATTTTTTTTTGTTTATTTTTGATCCATATCAAAAGAGGTGCTAGGGATCACTCCTGGCTTTGGGGACCCTTATGGGATGCTGGGGATCGAACCCAGTTTGGCTGCATGCAAGGCCAGCACCCTCCCTGCTGTGCTATTACTCCAGCCCCCAGTTTTGTTTTTAAATATACCTCATGTTCAAATCAGTTTTATGTACGTCATTTATTTTATTGTTTAGCATTTTATTTTTGTAGAGTTTTCATCCATCTCTACCATTCTAAAGCTTTTTTTTTTTTTTTTTGAGTCAAACCTGGCGTCCTCAGGATTACTCCTGGCTCTGTGCTCAGAAATCACTTCTGGCAGGCTCGGGGGATACCAGGAACTAAACCTGGGTCGAGTCTGTGCTAGGCAAACACCCTCCCAGCTGTGCTATTGTTCTGGCCCCAAAGCATTTTTATTGGATTGGGGGGGGGGTCTTTATCCAGGGTTCTGGGGTTCACTTGTGGTGCTATGGTGAGGGATCATCCCTGGTAGGGCTCTAGGATCCTATTGGATGCCAGTAATTAAACCCAAGTTGGCTGCTTGCAAGGCTCACACCTTCCTGGCTGTACTATCTCTGGCCCTCAAACCATTTGTTTTGTTCTTGAGTCACACCTAGCAAGCACTGCTAAGGGGTTACTTCTGTCTCTTCATTCACGACTCACTCCTAGCTGGTTGGAGGGACCATATGGAAAGTCAGAGATGGAACCTGGGTCAGCTGCTTGCAAGGCAATAGCCCTACCAGCTGTACGATTTATTGTTCCAGCCTTCTAACCATTTTTTTTCTTTTCATTTTGGGGACACACCCAATAGTACTTAGGGTTTACTCCTGGATCTGCACTTAGGGTAACTGCTAGTGGATTCAGGGAACCTAATGGGATGTTGGGAATCGAACCTGAGTCTGCAGTGTGCAAGGCAAGCACTCTCCCAACTATCCTATCTCTCTCGTCCCCTCAAACCACTTTTTTTGATTGGGGGGCCACACTTAGCGGCACTTAGGGTTTACTCCTGGCTCTGTGCTGAGAAATTATTGTTGGCAGGCTCAGGAGACCCTATCTATGGGATACCAGGAACTGAACCCAGGTGGGCCACATGCAAGGCAAAGGCCCTCCCCACTGTGCTATTACTCCAGCTCCCTCAAACCAATTTTTTTTTTTTTTTTTGGTTTTTGGGTCACTCCTGGCAGTGCTCAGGGGTTACTCCTGGTTCTATGCTCAGAAATCGCTCCTGGGGGCCCGGAGAGATAGCACAGTGGCGTTTGCCTTGCAAGCAGCCGATCCAGGACCAAAGATGGTTGGTTCGAATCCCGGTGTCCCATATGGTCCCCCGTGCCTGCCAGGAGCTATTTCTTTTTTTTTGTTTTGTTTTTTGTTTTTTGTTTTTTGGGCCACACCCTGTGACGCTCAGGGGTTACTCCTGGCTATGCGCTCAGAAGTTGCTCCTGGCTTCTTGGGGGACCATATGGGACGCCGGGGGATCGAACCGCGGTCCGTCCTAGGCTAGCGCAGGCAAGGCAGGCACCTTACCTCCAGCGCCACCGCCCGGCCCCATCCAGGAGCTATTTCTGAGCAGACAGCCAGGAGGAACCCCTGAGCACCGCCGGGTGTGGCCCCCCCCCCCCCAAAAAAAAAGAAGAAATCGCTCCTGGCAAGCTCAGGGGACCATATGGGATGCCAGGATTTGAACCACCAAGCTTCTGCATGAAAGGCAAATGCCTTACCTCCATGCTATCTCTCCGGGCCCCCCTCAAACCATCTGCCTGACTGAGGAGCTTATTGAGGGGGTTCTTCATGGGGGGTCATGCATCAGACTAAGGTGGCCACACAAACTGGCTGCTGGGTCACTGGACAGGGCTCATGGTGCTGGGTATCACATGGGAAATGCCTCCAGGGCCATAACTCGCACTCTTGGTGATGCTGGGGCTTGAATTGTCAACTAGCAACTTTGCAGGGCAAAAGCTTAAAGCTACGGGACACTTTCTCCTAACTGACCTTCCTCCTATGAGTTGGGGTCTGACTCCAAGCAGTTCTAACCTAAGAAGAAATAAATAAACTTGGGCTGCAGCGAGAGCACAGCAGGAAGGGCATTTGCTTTGCATGTGGCCAACCTGGTATCCTACAGGGTCTCCTGAGCTGGCCAGGAGTCATTTTTCAGTGCACAGAACCAGGAGTAACCTCTGAGAGCTGCTAGGTGTACCCCCACCCCACCCCTCAAAAAAAAGAAGAAAAAGAAAAAATAGACTTGCCCTGAAAAAGGTTTCAGCAAAGCTTTCTGGTTTCCTAGGCAATAGCTGGAGTCCAGAAGATCTGGATGTAGGTTCAATGGCCAGAGCAGATTTCTGTGGGCTTGCTGGGGCCTGTCCACCTCCTCTCATCCTAGAGTTTTCACTCTGTGCAGCTGATCGGTTCCACTCACATTTTTTTTTTTTTTTGTTCTTCGGGGTAAAACATAAGAACAAAAAACAAGGGGAAAAAAAGAAGGCCAGAGTAATATAGCACATCAGGAAGGAAGTATGCATGTTGGTGGGCTGGGTTGGGAGACTCCATAGGGTCCCCCAAGCACTGCCAGGAGTGTTCCCTGAGCAGAGAGCTTGGAGGAGGTCCTGAGCAGTGCCAGATGTGGCCCAAAATCAAACAAGCAAACAAACAAACAAAAAATAGCACGAAAGTAGGGTGTTTGCCTTGCATGCTGAAGGACGGTGGTTCAAATCCCGGCATCCCATATGGTTCCCCAAGCCTGCTAGGAGTGATTTTTGAACATAGAGACAGGAGTAACCCCTGAGCGCTGCTGTGTGTGATCCAAAAACAAACACACAAAAAATCTGGGGCAGAGTGATAGTACGTGGATAGGGTGTTTCCCATGCACAGTCTGCCTGGGTTCTATCCCCAGCAATTGTATGGTTCCCAGAGCCCTGCTAGGAATGATCCCTGAGTACAGAATCAGGATCCAAGAGCACTGCAAGATGTGGCCCCAAAATCTTTAAAAGAGTACAAAAATTGGGCCCGGAGAGATAGCACAGCGGCATTTGCCTTGCAAGCAGCCGATCCAGGACCAAAGGTGGTTGGTTCGAATCCCGGTGTCCCATATGGTCCCCCGCGTCTGCCAGGAGCTATTTCTGAGCAGACAGCCAGGAGTAACCCCTGAGCATCGCCGGGTGTGACCCAAAAACAAAAACAAAACAAAACAAAAAAAAAAGAGTACAAAAATTGAGGTGGGTCACACTAGCTATGTGGTGCTTGGGGGCCCTATGTGGTGCCGGTTTGGACCTAAGGGTCAGTTGTGTGCAAGGTCAGTACCCCCCCATTGGGCTGCTGCTCTGGCCTAAAAGACAAAAAAGACAAATTCTTTTTTTTTTTTTTTTTTTTGGTTTTTGGGTCACACCCGGCAGCGCTCAGGGGTTACTTCTGGCTCTATGCTCAGAAATCGCTCCTGGCAGGCTCAGAGAACCATATGGGGTGCTGAGATTCACACCACCAACCTTCTGCATGCAAGGCACAAGCCTTACCTCCATGCTATCTCTCTGGCCCTGACAAATTCTTTTCTTTTCTTTTCTTTTTTTTTTTGGTTTTTGGGTCACACCCGGCGATGCTCAGGGGTTACTCCTGGCTGTCTGCTCAGAAATAGCTCCTGGCAGGCACAGGGGACCATATGGGACACTGGGATTCGAACCAACCACCTTTGGTGACAAATTCTTTTCAATTCTCCTCATCTACTGCATGTTGGTGATTTCCCTGTAGCTGTGGAAAGAAATAACTAGCAATGTGGTAGCTTAGGACCAAACACACTTATTGCCTGATAGTGCACAGGTCACAAATTGCAGTTTCCAAAGACAAGCCAATTCTGTGTCAGACAATCAAGGAGGCCTTCCTGCAGGAGATGCTGAGAGAATCTACTGTGTTTCGTTTGTTTAATTTTGGTTTGGGGGCCACATCTGGTGATGCTCAAGGGTCACTACTGGCAGTATTTGGGAGTACATATGGAATTCTGGGGATCAAAACTGGGTTAGCCATGTTGGAGGGAAGCGCCTTACTCTTAGGACTACAGATCCACCCACTTCTGTGCCTGTTCTAGAGGAGACCTGACATCTTTTGATGCCAACACACCATGGCCCCTTCCTCCATCATCAAAGCTGGCCCTTACCTTTGACTTTCCCAAAACCAGCCTGTCTACCTCCAATCAAACCCTCAACCACGGCACAGGATAATCCAGGATAATCCCCCACTGCCAGATCCCTAACTTTATATCTTTTCTTTCTTTTGTATTATTGGGCCACTCCCTGCAGTGCTCAAGGCTAACTCCTGGCTCTAAATTCAGAGAGTGATAGGGCAGCCTAGGGCGGTTACCCTTGCATGAGACTGACCAGGATGGACTTCTGTTAGATTCCCCAGCATCCCATATGGTCCACCAAGTCAGGAGTGATTTCTGAGCACATAGCCAGGAGTAACCCCTGAGCATCACTGGGTGTGGTCCAAAAACCAAAAAATAAAAAGTAAAATAAAATAACCTCAGGGATCATGCTGAGGGTCCTGGGGGAGGACCATGCAGTGTGCTAGGGATCAAAACTGGGTTGGCCTCTTGCACGGCAAGGGTCTTCCCCATGATCCTAAAGCTCAGGCCCCATCATGAAAAGAATTCTGTTGGAAGGAAGAAAAAAAACAAAAAGCAGTGAGTTTAAACAAAGAAAATCTCAAGAACTAACAAATTTGGTTAACATTGTATCCATTATTAGTTCCTTTCGGATAACAAATGTATCTTCCAAAAAAAAAAAAAAAAACCCAAAAATAAAACAAATGTATCTTCCAACTGAAGGCCAGAACTAACAAGGGAAGTGGAGAGGGGATGAAGGGCAAACACATTATTTCAACCTCAATTTTCAAGGCAACATTTTTACTTCTTTGGGGGCATTCCCAGCCATATTCAGGGGTAACTCCTGGGTCTGCGCTCAGGAATTACACCTGGCAGTCCTGGGGGGATGGTATGGGATCAAAAGCTGGTTGGCTGTGTTTAAGGCAAATGCCCTCCCTGCTGTGCTATCCCTTGGGCCCTGCTGATGGTTTTTTGTTGTTGTTGGGTTTGTTTTTTTTTTTTTTTGGGGGGGTCACACCTTGAGGTGCTCAGGGGTTACTCCTGGTTTTGTGTTCAGAAATTACTCCTGGCAGTGATGGGGTTGGGGGGGGGGACTATATGGGATGCCCAGAATAGAACCCAGGTCCATTCTGAGTTGGCATGTGCAAGGTAAACACCCTACTGCTGTGTTATCACTCCAGTCCTGCTGGGATCTATTTTATTTAGCCAGGTCAGCTTCATGTATGCCCTGGCAGAATATGGGGCACCAAAAAGCCAAAGCCAACCAGAGCCAATTAAAAGGTAAGTGTGTCAGGGCCTTGCAGAAGGGTGACGGGATTCGATCCCCAGTATACTGTATGGTCCCCCAAGCCTGCCAGGAGTGATTTCTGAGCACAGAGCCAGGAGTAACCCCTGAGCACCAGTGGCTGAGGCCAGAAAACAAACAATAAAAGGGATCTGAGTGGTGTGCATTTAACCCCAGTCCAAGTCAAGGGGTGTTCCAAGAACTTGCCACTGGTGGTAGAACCAGGCTAGCCACAGGACTATGGGTGATGAAACTGAAGTAATGGGAAATTCCTTACCATATTTTTCCAGTTCTTCTGGAGTCAAGAGCCCAAAGTTACCTGGAGTGTGTGTTCATCTATTTCTTAATTAAATTTTGGGTTCGGGGCCACACCCAGTACTGCTCAGGGGTTACTCCTGGCTCTATGGTCAGGAATCACTCCTGCAGGCTTGAGGACTGTTTGGGATGCCGGGAATGAACCAGGGTTAGCTGCAGACTGCATGCAAGGTGAACACCCTCCCCCTGTACTATCATTCTAGTAAAAAAAAAAAAAAAATCAAAAAGTAAAAAAAATTTTATGGGGCCGGAGCAGTGATGCAAGTGGTAGCCTTGTCAGCGCTAGCCTAGGACAGACCTCGGTTTGATCCCCCAGCGTCCCATATAGTCCTCCAGGCCAGGAGGGATTTCTGAGCGCATAGCCAGGAGTAACCTCTGAGCATCACCAGATGTGGCTCAAAAAAAAAAAAAAGTTACATAGGAACCACAGAAATAGAACAGAGATTTAGACATTTGTCTTACGTTCCTCCTCCCCCAAACAAAATTAGGCAGTGTTGAGGCTGGAGAGATAGAACAATGGGGAGGGCACTTGCCTTGCAGGTGTAGCCAACCAGGTTAGATCTTTGGTACCCTATAGGTCGGATGTAGACACACACAGACACACACACACACACACACACACACACACACAAATTAGAAAGCCACGAAAGCCCCCCCAAAAAAATGTATTGAGAAGCATCACCCTGTGTCATACTTCTCCTCCCTGTGTCTTTAACTAGAGGGTTTGGAATATTTCAATTATGCATGTGTTTGCATTGCTGAGCTCCGTGGAATTTCGACCAGGAAGGCGGGCATTTGATGGTGCCAGCTTTTACAGAACTGCAAGGCACTTCTTGAGGCTTTCTGACCATTCTACAGGGCCACACTGGACCATTAAGGTGGGGATTTTTGGTTGGTTTGGGGGGCTTGGAAGTTACTTCTGGCCGGCTCTGGGGAACCCTGTGCGGAGTTGGAGATCAAACCTGGATCAGCCGGGTGCAAGGCCAGCGTCCTCCCGTCTGTGCTAGGACAAAACTCCTAGGAGAAAAACTGGGGAGATTTTGTTCAAGCCCTAGATCATGGCCCAATCTGTCTTTAATTGAATTTTCTTTGGATGTGGATGGATTAGGACACACTTGAGTCTCGGGGAATCAAGGGATCAGTTTGGGCAGAGTTGGGGTGCTCCTAGGCAGTGCTGGGGACTCGAACAAGGGTGGCATTCGTGCAAGGCCTTATACCCCGCTGCACATACTATCTCCTGGGCCACGCCTGATGGATGGACGAGTGAGTGAATGAATGAATGAATGAATAAACTCGGTGCTGGGGATTAGGACACACTTGAGTCTCAGGGAATCAAGGGATCAGTTTGGGCAGAGTTGGGGTGATCCTAGACGGTGCTGGGGAATCGAACCCGGGTGGCATTGGTGCAAGGCCTTATACCCCGCTGCATATACTATCTCCTAGGCCACACCTGATGAATGAATGAATGAATGAATGAATGCACTAGAGTACCTAATAGCCCTGATCACCTCCTAAAAAAAAAAAAACCCTCTTCCTCCTCACCGCGACGTTCAGGGCGGGGGAGTGGGGAAACAATTCAATCTCTCCCGGGGTGGACTCGAACCCGGGTTCCGAGAGAGGCCTAGCCGGGGCCTCCTCCTCCTCCTCCTCCCAGGGTCGGTCCTCCCCCCCTCCCACCATCAGCGGCCATCACCGGCCGCTCGGGCCGTTCGCAGGCGGCGCCGGCCGGAAGTCCCGCCCCACCCGCGCGCCCCGCGGCGGAGCGACAGCCGGGAGAGCCAATGAGGAGCGCCGCGCCGAGGACGCCGGCCAATCGGCGCTCGCGCCGCGGGGGGCGTGTCCGGGGCCGGTGGGGCCGGAGCGGGTCGTGCGCGCCGAGGAGGAGCCGCCGCCGCCGTCGCCGTCGCCGTCGCTGCCGCCGCCGCCGCTACCGAGGCCGAGCGGAGCCGTTAGTCCCGCGCCGCCGCCCGCTCGCCCGCCCGCCCGCCCCGGACCAGCCCCGGGCCCGCCCGCGCGCCGTCAGGTGAGGCGGGGAAGCCGGACGGCGGCGCCCCGCGGGCTAGGCCGCGCAGGCCGGGCCGGGCCTGCAGCAAGCAACCAGCCAGCAACCGACCGACCGACCGATCGCCAGGCCCGGAGGCTGCGCGCAGGCCCCGCGCGCGCGGGCCCCGGCCAGGCGATCGGGGCTGGGGTGGGGGCGGGGGGGGGCGCGGGAAGGGCGCCCCGAAATCTACACACCACCTCCCACCCCCCCACCCCGGCCCTTGCTGCGCTGGCGCGGAGGAGCCCCAGCCCCGGGCCGGGGGCGGGAAAGCGGCCTCGGCGCCCGGGTTTTTTTGGGGGAGCGGCCGGGGGGCGCGCAGAGGTCATCACGGATCGCACCCCCCAACTTCCCGCGCACCCCCTCCCCGCGAACTCCCTCCCCCCCCCGCACGGATTCTTTTGTGGCCCTGCTCGAGACCAGTAGATCGTCTCCCCCCCACCCTTTTCCTTGCAAGGCAGGGCCTGGTTTTTTTGTTTTTTTTTTTTTTTTTTTGGGGGGGGGGATGTGGGAAGGCCTTTTTCAGCAATCAGAAACAAACAAAAAAGAAATGCAAAAGCGATCACCTCTTGATTTTAAAATAAAAGGGGGATATATTCTCACCCCACATTCCCCTACCCCCCCAAATCATAGCTTCCATCTAGGATAGGGAGGGAGGAGGATTTGGAATGTTTTAGTGAAGCTCGTCTTTTTCTTCCTCTCCTCCCTGGGTGTCCTCTCCCCCCACCCCATGAGGGGCGTGAGTTTGAGGCCCCCAATTTGGATTGGTCCCCAATTTGGTGGAACATCCCCCCCCCTTTCTCAAAAAAGAAGAAAAAAATAACTGGACTCAGTTAAACAATGGGGGTAGTAGATTTTGCTGCTTTTTACGATGCCCTCTGCTATGCCCAGAAAAAAAATTTTTTTTTTTGGATCTACTATGTGCTGGCTAAAAGGGGAAGAAGTGGGGAGGGCACCGTTCTGGGTTAGGGGTGCTAAGAGGTGGGACCGCCCCCATCTCCTTAGGGAGCATATTCAGGTGTGATCCTGGTTGCAATCGAAAGTTAGTAGGGGTGATGGGAAAAGAGGAGGCGATATGGCTGGCATTTGGGGTCTGTTTGCTCAGGGTTTGGGGGAGCCCAATTACCTTGTAACCTTGTTACCTGGAGAATATTGAGGGGCACGGGTCATAGTGTTTTTTGGGGGGAGGCTTTTGCTTAGGATATTGACTTGTTCCCTAGGGTAGGCCCGGATGACACATAAACTCACACACGCGTGTATGCGCGAACCCCAGGCCCCACACCTGGCCTCCACCCCTAGCCGTGATGAGGATCAGAATTGGTTGAAGATGCTGAAAGTCTTACACACTTGCTGGAGAACCCTCCCCCCATCTTACTTGCCCTAGGACACACACCCCCGAGGCTGAAACTGGAGCGCTAGGAGCTGCTTTTCTTTTTCTTTTTCTTTTTTTTTTTTTTTCTTTTTTGGTTTGGGGGCCACATCTGGCAATGCCCAAGGGTTATTCCTGACTGTACTCAGGGATCACTCCTGGCAGTGCTCGGGAGACCCTATGGGATGTCAGGGGATTGGGAAGCCCCGGGTGCTGGAGGTGCTTGGAGGACTCTGGGAACTGTTCGATTGCTGGTATTTTAGCGTCATGGCACCTCCATAACTTCCTTCACCCAGAATCTCCAGCCCTCAAGCTCCCCGAGTTCCTTGCCATTCCATGTTCAGGCAGAAGGAATCTGGTGTGGCCGGCCAGGACTCTGGTTGAGCGCCCCAGGGGTTCCCCACAGCACTTCTGGTTCCTTGCCTGAGTGGCTCCTGGTGTGCAGAGTTCTTTGCAGGGATCTCGTCGAAAATTCTGCCACTTCGAGGGTGTGTGGGTAGGGGTCTGATGTCTCCAGGCGAGAAGCAGCAGGATGTGGGTTGAAGCCCCAAGTTGTTTTCTGGGGACCAACTTTCCTGCAGGGCTCCTAAGGTCATTCCTGAGGCACTTTGCCCAATTTCCAAGTTTTCTGTCAGGGTGTCTTTACCTCCTGGTAGCCCTCACCATGTCATTCCTGCCTTGGTTCCCCAGGCAGGCCAGTCAGTTGCTGTCTTGAAATGATGTGAAGGCTCCAGTTTGAGATTGGGGTGCACACCCAGGCCAGCCCTCTCGTCCTCCCTTTCTCTTTCGGGGACTCTGCTGCAAAGTCTCTCACATTTGGAGTCTCCCTGACCGCTCTACTTCCTTCCCCTCAGTGTCCCTGTCCCGAGGTCTTGGTGGCTAGTGCCCTGTGTGCCCTTGCAGACGGTCGCCCCTAGGTGGCAGTGGTGAAGTGGCAAGACCCACCTGAGGCTCTTGGCCAGGGCAGAGAAGTGGCCCCATGTGCCCCTCCTTTCACCAGCTCTCCCCTCGCCCTGCTGTGACCCAGACCACCCCCCCATCCACACTAGGCTCCCAGAGATCGCCATGATTTTGACCCTTGGCGGAAACGCTTTTAGCTTACGCTGCCCATGTGGAAGCCCCAAGAAACAGATGTCTTGGCCAGCCAGAAGTGATCTCGGTAGGCTGCTGGAGAAAATGCAGTGGGAGGGAGAAGTGAGTGAGGGCAAAGACCCAGAGAGGACTTTACAGCAGTCACTGCATGGGGCGAGTGGGGCCCCTGGGTTTGGACAGAGGTTAAAGGGGTCAGTCTTTGGGGTGCAAGAATGGTGCAGTGATGGGAAGGTAGTGTGTTCAGCACAGCAGGTGCCCAGACAGCAGGACCTGGGGGGATGGGATTGGGCAGACTCAGCCCCAAGGAAAGGACTCAGATTGGCACTCGAGTGAGTTGGGAGAAGATAAGCTGAAGAGCACCCCTCCCCACACTCCAGTTACGGGGTGACTTCTGTGCAGGGCTTAAGACTCAAGGCCTCGAGGGTGAAGAGGTGCCTTGAGCACTGCTATGTGTGTAGGAGGCCTGGCTTTGAGCCCCAAGACCATACAACCCCCTGAACAGAGCCAGGAGTGGCCCCAGAGCACAAGTCGGGAGTAGCCTCCGAGCCCTAAGACAAGGTGGAGAGAGGTTGGCAGTGGTGGCATTGTCAGGCAGCTGGAGGATGATAGGGGGTGGTGATCAGAGGGGGTAGTGTTTGCGGGTGCAGGTGGGTGAGGAACCCCGACAGGGCTGGGCCTGTTGGCAGTGTTGAGGCCTGGCAGAAGGTCACAAAGGTGAAGTTGGGACTCAGGTGAGGGCAGGACGCCAGGGTGAGCCGGGGGATGTCCTGGGATGGCAAAACCAGGAGGACAAGGGGTGATTTTTCCAGTGGGGCAGGATCTGGGTGGGGGGGAGAGTCAAGGCAGAATTGCCAGTACTCATACCTGGCCTGGGATTAGTGTTGGGTCCGGGAGCACGGGGGCGTCCGAAGTGACCGATGATGGGTGACGGGACTATCTGGAGCCACTCGGGGGCCAAGTGGGTGTCGCTGTGGTCAGGCACAAGGGTCAGGGCAAGAGAGTGGCTTGAGGGAGGTGAGGCTCCAGTTTTACCAGGGCCAGGGCAGTGGTGAGGGCACGGGGGCCCATGTGGTAGAGCCAGGCGCCTGCCTAGGTTTGGTGACCAAGGGCCAGGGGGTCGGGGATACTCGCACCTGCTTCGCTCAGGGCTTAGAGTGTCAGGGAGGAGCTGGATGGGGTCAAGCTCTGGTGACCAGATTGTGGGTCTCTGATTTGTGGCTCACAAGGACCACCCAGGAAGTTGCTAAGTTCACAGCCACCTCCTACCCTGGGCCTGTGACAAATGGCATCAAGACTTTGGGGTGCTTCCCAGCTGGCAGGGGAAAGGGAATCTTTCTGACTGCACCTGGTGGCCAGGCCATTTCTGTGACTGGGGTTAGCCCTGCACAGGCAGGGAGGAACAGGCAGGAGCCTCAGATCAAAGGTGGAGCCCTGGGTGCCAGTTTCTCCCAGAGCCTGGGCCCCCTGAGCAGCCAGGCGGAGCCAGATCTCAGCAGGTGACAAGTGTGAGGGGCTTTGACAGAGCTGGAGGGACCCTCACCATGACTGGGTCGGGCGTGCTACCCTGGGGGCTGGGGGAGACTCTGGACCATGTCCTCCTGAGCCCATGATGGCCCAGAGTGGCTGTAACTGGGTCAGCCGGCGCATTCCGCTCTTGTCGGCACCCGTGTTTCCTGGGTCACCTTACAGCTCGGGGACTTACCTTGAACAACTCTACCTTGGGGGCTGAGCACAGACTTTGCATGGTGAGGGGGATCAGAAGGGAGGGCTGTGTGTGAGTCCTGCCGAGGACCCCAGACATCATATCCACCCCCCCATGTGACCTCAAAATACAAAGAGGTTAATAATAAGAACTTTACATTTGTAAGTATAGCTGGCGAGGAGCTGGCCTTGTACGTAGCTGACCCAGGTTCGATCCCAGACAGCGCTGGGATCACCCTGTCAGATGTAACCCCTGAGTGCAGAAAGTCCTGAGCACTACTGTGTATGCTCCCCCCCCCCAAAAAAAAAAAAAAAAAAGGATGAAAAGGAATCTGGCAGCTGGAAGGAACCCTGGGTATAACTGCGCTTCATCAGGTCATGTCTGAGTGACAGGGCTGGCTGTGCCCTCTGCTCCCCCCATGTCACTCCATCTGTGCAGGTGCCCCAAACCTCTCTGGCAAATACCAGTAGGACTCCTAGACCCAGAGAAGTCACTCTACTGCCTCCTCTGTGCCCCTCTGTGATCTCTGCTGAGTTGAGGGGCGGGGGTCTTCATGAATGCCCTGAACAGGGAGAACAGGGTGCTCTTTCTCCTGTGGAAACACAGGGGGCCTCTGCAGTGACACTCAGTTTCTGAGTGGCATGTGTGGTTGCCAGGGCCTCGTGGGTGACAGTGCTTTGGCCTCCACCCTCAAGTGTCTCAACATCTGCAGGGAGCTGCAGGCACTGAGTTCCCTATTGGTTTTTGAGCTTGGAGTTTTCTGGTTTGGTTTGAGGGGGCCACACCCAGTGTTGCCAGGTTCTCCTGACTCTGCGCTTGGGTGTTGCTCCTGGTGGTGGTTGGGGTGCTGACCCAGACCCTCCGCATGCAGAGCCAGTGCCCTGGTGAGCTTTAGGAAGAAGCAGGGGAGGGGTGGGAGGCCTGGGCTGGGCCCTGCCACTCATTAACAGCCCAGACACTGCCTGGTGTCCTATTGCTCCAGCTCCCTTTTTTTTTTCTTTTTGTTTTTTTTTTTTTTTTTTGGGGGGGGTCACACCTGGCAGTGCTCAGAGGTTATTCCTGGCTCTATGCTCAGAAATCCCCTCTGGCAGGCACAGGGGACCATATGGGATGCCGGGATTCGAACCGTCGACCGTTCTGCATGAAAGGCAAACTTTGCCTTACCTCCATGCTATCTCTCTGGCCCCTCCCTTTTTTTTTTCTTTTCAAAGTTTTAGGCCACTTGCACTGGTGCTAGGGAACCCTGAGGAGCAGGAATCGAAGCCTAGTCTGTCTCTTGCAGAACCTGCTGGGCTGTCTCTTTGGTCCTAAAAGTCTAGGTCTTTCTTCCCTAGGTTTTTCTTTCGTCCTTTTAAGGTGGTCACATGACTTAAAGGCCTGAGTCATGTGTCCATCCCCACACTGAAGATACCAGAAAGTTCCATCCCCCTAGACCCTGGTGCCCTCCCCTTCTCTGGGCCTGCCTGTTCCAGACCCGAGACACCTGTTTTCTCTTAGGAAAATATATGAGAACGTCTCTGGGTGATGATAGCACAGCACCAGGGCACTTGCCTTGCATGCAGCCAACCATGGTTGATACCCAGTGCCCCTTATGGTCCCCAAGCACTGCCAAGAATGAGCCAAGAGCAAACCCTGAGCACCATCAGGTATTCCCCCGAGAAAACACAGTATCTCCTCACTTAGTAATATCCAGAGGTTTGCAGAAACCACAGCTATCTGTGAGAGGCTGTAAGAGAGCCCATTTCCATTTTGTATCTATAGCTGATACAGCTGTATCCTACACACGTGTACGCACATACACACAACACATAAACACATCCCTCTCTCCCACTTAAAAATAAAGACCAGAACTCTTTTCAGCCCCAGCCACGCTTGTTCAGAGATCTTCCACTCTGCTTTTCCTCAGCACACTTGACCAGTGTCTGTTGGGAACTCAGGGTACAGCCTTTATTAGCCCCTCCTCCCCATCTAGCATAGATCGCATTCCCACCCCTCTCGCTCCTATTGGGTTAGCGCCCCATGCCATCAACCTCACCTGAATGTCTTTGGAATGAGAGGAAGAAAACGTCCTGGGAGAACACCCAGGCAGATGTGAAGAGAGTGAGTGAAAACGCCATACACGGCAGCCCCAGCCTATGGTGATTGTTCTGTTCTCATCAGTATTGTGATGACATGACATGAGTGAAGTTGTATGATTTCGGGGCCCTCTTTGGCGGGCACACACATTGCAGGAATGGCCACACCTTTCTCTTGACCAAGTAATATTCCTGACCCAAAGCCCTGGAATATATTCACTGAGAGGCCTACAAGACAGTTGGACTGGTCCTGGTGAGGATGAGGAGGAATACAGCGATCATAGAGATTCAGAAGGATTGTTTTGAGTTCTATTCCTGCAGCGCTCCAAGGCAATTCTGGGCTCAGTGCTTGGACTCACTCCCAGCAGTGCTCTCGGAAGCATGTGGCGCCAGGAATGGAACCCAGATCCTCCTTGTGCCAGGCTAGCATCTCCCCTGCTCCTCTATTCTCTCTGGGTCTTTTATCTTTGTAGTTTTGGGGTTATTTTGTTTGTTTGTTGTGGAGGGTCACCCCAGCCGAGTTTAGTGGTGACTCCTGGCCCTGCATTCAGGACTCACTTTTAGCGGGACTCGGGGGGGGGGGGGGTGGGGGGAACCCTACGAGGTGCCAGGGATTGACCCCCAAGTCAGCTCAGGCCTCCCCACTGTCCTGTCACCTGGGCTGCTTTCTGGGCCTTTCAGACAAACACCAGCCTTCATTCCTCTGGGGCAGGTCCAGGCAGGCCGACTGTGGGGTCACATGGTTACTGTGTGTTTAACTGGCCGTGACCGCCATTCTGCTTTGCAGAGTGCCTGGCCACAGTTTTACACTCTACCAGCACAGCATGGGAGTTCTCCCGTTTCTCCACCTTACTCCCAGATGGGTAGGGGCATCTCTTGTGTTGTTTTTTTTTGTGGGAGGTTTTGGGGCCATATCTTGTAGTGCTGGGGGCTCTTCTTAGCCCTGTACTCAGGGGCCACTCTTGGCAGGGATAAAGGACCATAGAGGGTGCTCAGGACTTACCCACTCTTCACGCTCCAGCCCACTTGTGGTCATTTTTAAAAGAACACTCTGTGTTGTGTGTTTGTGTATCCAGATAAAAGTTGTTCCTTCGGGGCTGGAGTGATAGCACAGCGATAAGGCATTTGCCTTGCAAGTGGCTGACCCAGGACCGATGGTGGTTCGAAGCCTGGCATCCCATATGGTCCCCCAGCCTGCCAGAAGTAACTTCTGAGTGCAGAGCCAGGAGTAACCCCTGAGTGCCACCGGGTGTTACACAAAAACCAAAAAAAAAAGTAGTTCATTTGTTTGTTGCTTGCTTTTGGGCCATATCCAGTGTCCTTAAGGGCTGACTTCTGGTGCTCAGGGGTCATTCCCAGGGTTGCTCAGGGAATCATGCCGTGCCAAGGTTCTGATCAGGCTTGGCCACCGGCCCCTCAGGTACCTTAACCCCCCGTACTAGCTCTCTGCCTCCCAAGTCCTCGTCCTAATCCGAGAGCTGGAATATTTCTTTCCCGTCTGTGAAAGTTCACATCCCTGTTTGGTCTCGTGTTGTCAGGTCACAGGACATTTTTGTTTCAGTGGGGGATGGACACCCTTGTCTTGCCATCCCTTGCCTTTGGCTGTGCTGGTGTTTGTGACCAGGACTCATAGTCACACTTGGCCATGGCACCCTCAGGATGCCTTACCTCTCATGCTCACTGAGTCGTGTGCTGCTTGACTGGCTGGCTGGCTGCCTGCCTGCCTGCCTGCCTGCCTGCCTGCCTCTCCGTCCATCCATAGTCTCATTTTGCTCATGCATGTTCACACTCTGCAGTGTTGCCTGGATAATGCCACGGGATCTGCTCAGCTCCTGGGAGCCATTCTGGGGTAGACTCATCACCTCACGCCCCTCCCAGCAATAGTTTGACATGTTTTATCATGGGGGCCACTTCTCTTGGTGTTGGGGGCTTCCAGGGCTGTGCCTGGTGGTGCTCACAGCTTCACATAGTCCTGGGATTTTTTGTTTTTGTTTTGGGGCCATACCTGGCAGCGCTCAGGGGTTTCTCCTGGCTCTACGCTCAGAAATCGCTCCTGGCAGGCTTGGGGACCATATGGGATGCTGGGATTCGAACCACTGTCCTTCTGCATGAAAGGCAAACGTCCTACCTCCATGCTATCTCTCCGGCCCTAGTCCTGGGATATTATAACCCAGGGCAGGAGGTGTTTGAGCCTAGGTCAGCAACCAGGTGGAAAATAGATCAGGCCTGGAAGGTGGCAGACTCTCTGTCAAGCTATTTAACTGTCACTTTGGGGCACTGGCAACTAGGGACCTGGGGGCTGTGCAAAATAAAGTTTTATTGATAAAGGGCCAGAGAGGAGAAATAGTAAACCCTCAGCACTACCAGGTATTGCCCCAAAACAAAAAGCTTGGGGCCAGAGCAGTAGCACAGTGGTGAGGGTGTTTTCCTTGCAGACGGCTGATCCAAGTTCGATCCTGGGCATCCTATATGGTCCCCATAGCCTGCCAGGTGCAGAGCCAGTAGTAAGCCCTGAGTACCACCAGGTGTAGCCCAAAAGCCAAAAAAAAAAAAAAAAAAGCTTTATTGATAAAGACAGGCAGTGGACTAGATTTGGCTTGCAGGCCATGGTTTGCTGGCACTTTAGAAAGTGTTTTGGTTTGTTTGTTTGTTTTTTTCCAGCAGTCAGGGCTAACTCGTTGTGGAGGAGAGCAGAAGAGAGGAAGTCAGGAAGGGTGAGGAGAGGGAGAGAAGGAAGGAGACCACACAGTTGGCGTCATCTTTTAAGCAACCCTCAGTGCATGTAAGTAGGGATGTGTGTGTGTGTCTGTGCGGGCGTGTGCTCTTGTGAGCTCTGTTGCCCCCACAAGTGATGTATTAGATTCAGGAAGGTCCTCCTCATCGAATCCTGAAAGGCTCTTGGGCTGACTCTTCCTTTGGGGTTTTGGGCCTCGTTCAGGGCTGGCTCTGGCTCTGCCATCAGGGCTTATTCCTGGCAGGGCTCAGAGGATGAACCCAGGTCAGCTGCATGCAACTCATGCTTTCTACCTGCTGACTCCAGCCCGGGCCCAGCACTGTCTCCTGGAAATTGGCATTTCCTTACCCACCACCCATCAGTGCAGCTCTCCATTCTGGCCGTCCTGGCATCGCTCCTCCTTTGCCAATTTTGCCTCTATTGCTTCTGTGGTTCGTGTTGGGTAGTTGACGTGGGGTGAATCATGGGAGGGCACTTGTCCTGCGTGTGGAGGCCCCGGGGACATTTCACCGCCTCCTGGCAGGGTTTGGGGGTGCTGGGGGCCGAACTCAGGTCGACCTACACAAAGCTAGCATCCTTCCCCCACCCTGTGTGCTCTTGTTCTGGCCCCGGGTTTTTGGGGTCTCACCACTCTATAAAGTTCTCTTCTTGGCATGTCTGACTTTCCTTTCATCAGTGAAGACTTCGAGGGTCTTCAGACTGCTTTGGTGTGGGCTTTGCGTGTTGGTCCCCAGAGCACAAAGCTAGGATAACCTCTAAGCCCTGCTGAGTATTGCCCCAAACCCCACAAAACAAACCTTTGATGATGACATTTGCAGCTAAGCCAGTTAATAAAGAGCAGACAAGAGAGAACATTTATCCTTTTTCACTGGGGGATCTGAAACAAGTTAGAAAGGCAGCGGAGCCATGGTGGTGCCCAGAAAATAAGCAGCTGCACCCTGTTTCTCTCTGTATCAAGGTAGGTAGGTGCCACGTGGGGCATGTGTGTAGGATTTTATGTAACTGCCAGCACAGCCTGTTTTCCGGAGACTGCTCCTGACGTGGGCACTAGGACCATGGATAGCCGGAGGGGCCCGCACCCCTGTAGGAACAGAAGGAAGTTGGGGAGGAGAGAGGCAGGGTCTGTGCATTTTGGAGGCGGTACCGTGAGGAGCACTGTGGGATGTGTCCCCTGTGGCACCTCATTCCTCAGCCATGCTGGTGTCACAAGGAAAAGCCTCTGCAGGCGGCTGTCGGCATTTCTGAACCTGCAAGCTGCCCCCCCCCAAACACATACATACACATCCCAACCCTTCCACCAGTCCTTGCTCCTAGTCATCAGTAGCTCCTGGCATCCTGCAGAATGAGTGCTGGGAGCTGCCCAGGCTGCCTGCTTGGTGCCTGGGTGGGGGAGCTCCACAGCACTGAGCCGAAGTCGAAGAACCCATGGAGATGTTGGGGGACTGCTCCCCAGAGACCACCTGGCCCGCTAATTCTATGAACAGGGAAGGCTGCTTAGTTTCTGTTTCCTTTCCTTCTTTCCTGTATAGAGGTACTTACCCAGTGGTGCTCAGGGACGACTCCCAACTCCGTACTAACGAGCTCTTAGTAGTACTCAGGGAACCTGGTGGGGTCGGGACTTGAACTCGGGCCTCCCATGTGAGAAGACTGTGTTTGCTCTAGCCCAGCAGTGGTTTCACTAGTACCTACTGAGAAGCAGAGAATGGCTGTGCTTGGGGCTTAGGGTTATTCTGGTTTATTTGTTTCGTTTTATTTTTTGTTTTTTTGGGCTACATCCAGTGCTACTCAGAGCTTACTCCTGGCTTACCACTCAAGAATGACTTTTGGCAGTGTTTGGGGAAACCCTTTGGGATGCCAGGATCAGTCTGGTCAGCTGAATGCAAGGCAAGTGCCCTGCTCGCTGTACTATCACTCTGGCCCACCCCACCCCCATTTTTTTTTTTTTTTTTTTGTTTTTGAGTCACACCCGGTGGCGCTCAGGGGTTCCTCCTGGCTCTAGGCTCAGAAATCGTCCCTGGCAGGCACAGGGGACCATATGGGATGCCGGGATTCGAACCACCATCCTTCTGCATGAAAGGCAAATGCCTTACCTCCATGTTGTCTCTCCGGTCCCTTCTTAAATTTAAAAAATATTGGGGGATGGTGCGGAGCAATAGCGCGTTGGTAGGGAATTTGCCTTCTATGTGGCTGATCTGGATCAGACCCGGGTTTGATTCCCAGCATCCCATACGGTCCCCCAAACTTGTCAGGAGCCATTTCTTAGTACAGAGCCAGGAAGAGGGCTGGAGAGCTAGCACAGTGGTGGGCATTTGCCTTGCATGCAGACCATACTGGCTGGATGGTGGTTTGAATTCCAACATCCCATATGGTCACCCAATGCCAGGAGCAATTTCTGAGCACAGAGCCAGCAGTGACCCCTGAATGCCGCTGGGTGTAACCCAGAAACCAAAAAAAAAAAAAATACTGGGAGGCTGGACCGATAATACAGCAGGTAGAGCATTTGCCATGCACGTGGCCAACTGGGGTTTGATCCCCGGCATCTCATGTGGTCCCTGAGCCTGCCAGGAGCGATTTCTGACCACAGAGCCAGGAGTAACCGCTGAGTGCCACTGGATGTGGCCCAAAAACCAAACATTGTATATATTTTGGGCAGTAGGGAGGGTACTTGAGTACTAACTACTGAGTGTGACCTTAAAACCAAAAAAAATTTTTCAATAGAAAATAGGGGCTGTAGAGATAGTACAGTGGTGGGGCATTTGTCTTGCATGTGGCCTACCTGGGAGGACCCAGGTTTAATTCCCAGAATTCCATATGGTCCCCAGAGCCTACCAGAAACAATTTCTGAGCACAGAGCCCGGAGTAATCCCTGAGTGTCACCATGTGTGACCCAAAAATCAAAAAAAAAAAAAAAAAGATAATAACAATAAAATAAGGCCCGGGCGGTGGCGCTGGAGGTAAGGTGCCTGCCTTGCCTGCGCTAGCCTAGGACGGACCGCGGTTTGATCCCCCGGCGTCCCATATGGTCCTCCAAGAAGCCAGGAGCAACTTCTGAGCGCATAGCCAGGAGTAACCCCTGAGCGTCACAGGGTGTGGCCCAAAAACCAAAAAAAAAAAAAAAAATAACAATAAAATAAATATTTATGTGGAAGGAGGAATTTTGAGCCATAATTGCCATGTTTGGGGATCACTTCTGACGATTCAAGAAACTAGATCCAGGGCCTGGAGAGATAGCACAGCGGCATTTGCCTTTCAAGCAGCCGATCCAGGACCAAAGGTGGTTGGTTTGAATCCCGGTGTCCCATATGGTCCCCCGTGCCTGCCAGGAGCTATTTGACAGCTAGGCATAACCCCTGAGCACTGCCGGTGTGACCCAAAAACCAAAAAAAAAAAAAAAAAAGAAAAAGAAAAAAACTAGATCCAGTTCTAAGAATTGAACCGGGGTATGTATGCAGGGCAAGTGCCTTAACCCTTGTATTATGGCTCTGGCCCCGCCCCAGAACTTTTTTTTTTGCTTTTTTTTTTTTTTTTTTTTTTTTTTTTTTTTTTTTTTGTGGCTGAGGGGACACTCAGGAATCACCCCTGGCAGTACTGGGGCCACCATATGAGGTACTGGGGATCGAACCTGGGTCGATGCATGTAAGGCAAACAGACTTCCCATGTACTCTCTCTGGCACAGCCCAGACCTTCCATTTTAGAGACTATAGGTTTGCAAAACCAACAAGGCAGAAGTATATTGGGGGCCAGCTGATGGCTCAAGGGGTGGGCACTCTGCATGTGGGAGTTTCAGCTCCCATACTAGGCACTTCATAGGCCCCCAGCATCATGGGGAGTGGTCCCTGAGCTCCCCCAGATGTGCTCCCCCCCACATACACACTGAGAAAGTTGATTCCCCTTCTCCCAACGTAGTTGCTTCGCTGCATTTTCCGTCCTTCTTTCTGAGTGATGGTGAGAAGTCATCTGTGGCCAGTATGCTGCGTCCTTCCTAAAGCCCCGTCCTTGCCTTCGGGCCTCCTCTTCCTACCTCATTGGGTAGCTAGGGACACGTGTCTCTCAGTGCAGTCTCACAGACTAGGCCCTGCCTTCACTCCTGCGGCCCCCTGAGCACCTCTCCCTGTGCCCTGCAGCATCAGGTCGTTCCTCCATGCTCTGGGGTTCTGGGGTGGCCCTGCCTGGCCGCACAGAGCGAGCCTCACCAGTGCTTTGGCTTCACTTAGCAACTCACCAGGCAGGTCCTTCCTTCCGTGCCCAAACAAGTGGCCCATTGTGTATGGCCCGACTGAGCCCTGGCGCTCGCTTGTGTCTCAGAGGGCTGCGGGGGTGCTTCTCGCCCAGGGTGGCACTGACGAGAGCTGCCTGGGGACCCCCCCCCCCCCAGTGCGGGGATCCACTGCTGCTGTCCACGCGGCGTTTCTGCCGGCATAAGATGAACCTGGGACATTTACTCGGTTCTTTTCCACTTCCCGGGCAGCTTCTTGGAGAATACAATGTCTAATGGTTATGAAGACCACATGGCCGAAGACTGCAGGGACGACCTCGGGAGAACGAATCTGATTGTCAACTACCTCCCTCAGAACATGACCCAGGACGAGCTGCGGAGCCTCTTCAGCAGCATTGGGGAGGTGGAGTCGGCAAAGCTGATTCGGGACAAAGTTGCAGGTAACGGCCCCCAAGTAGCCCCTGATTTATGGGCCGCTCACTTGGCCCTGGTCGCTAGGAGGCATGTCCCGTGTGTCAATTAGAGAACCTTCCCAATCCCCCCCCACGCTCCCAGAAAGACAGAAATGTCCTCTAAGTAGGAGCTTCAAACAGTATACAGACTTGAACTGCCTTAGAGTGTTCTAGAAGCCATCATTGCTCCTGTTGTAGGGACCCGTCCTAAATAAGAGTCCTTGCTCAGTGAGGTTTAGTGCTTCCTGACAAGTCTTGTTTTTCTCCCTGGGATTGGGGGCGGGCAGTAGGTCTGTGTCTTAAATTGGGCAGACTGACGGTCGTGCCTTCTCCTGCCACCACGAGACTTCTTGGTCTGTCTGTGTGAGTCTCTGGGGAGAGGTGTCTCTGTTAGCTCAGCACTGTGCAGAGGAGCAGCTTTGAGAAGGGGGAACAGTGGTGATAGTGCAACTCGTAAATGACTTCTGCTCTCTCTGCTCTATGGGCGAGATAGGCCATGTGCCAGAAGGCAGAGCAGAGGTTGCCCGGGTCTGCCTTGCTCTAGGCTCCTTCCTGTAGGATCCCACAGTTCTCAGGACAAGGCCCTCGAATCTCCATCCTTAGGGTTTGTCTTAGTCAGTGTTGGTTGGTGGATTGGGGGGCATCTATGGGGGGGTGAGTAGATAGGGGAGCTAATGGCTAATGGATAGATAGGTCTGGAGGATGAGTGAGTGGGTGAGCAGTTTGGAGGGGGTTGGATAGACAGGTATTCAGGTGGATCCTTGGAGGATGGGGAGATCGATGGCAGGAAATAATCTGCACCAGGTTAGGGAGATAAAACAGGTTTAGGAACTTCCACCATAAGCTCTGCCAGCAGGCAAAAGGGCATTGGCAGGCAAGCAAGCTGCCTGGAGCCAAAACCAAAAGAAATCTCTCTGCCCCGAGGTCTTTATTGGGAAGAATAGTGCCACCCCATGTGTGGAGAACAAATAGGGTTAGGGGATTAATCCAGGGGTTCTTTCCACCCAGGTAGGACAAGCATGTGCAAAGAAGAAATATCCTGATTAGGGGCTGGAGCGATAGTACAGCGTTAGGTTGTTTGCCTTGCATACAGTCAGCATCGGACGGATCTGGGTTTGATCCCCGGGGTTCCATATGGTTCCCTAAGCCAGGAGTAACCCGTGAGCGTCACCGGGTGTGGCCCAAAAAAATAAAAAAGAAATATTCTGATTAGAGTAAGAAGCGGTTATTCCAACACTGGAGGACAAATTGGTGTGGCTGTTATATTCATTGAACACGTATTGAGTGAGTCTGGCTGCCTGGACCAAGCAGTGTGAGGGGTGGAAGGAGCCATGGTGTGGTAGAGGCGGACACTGCTGCGACAGGCTGGGCTTATGCGTGACAGACACCTGCTCCAACCCATCCTTGACCGTGCCGCCCCTCAGTCCTCAGCTCACCCCTTTGCTTGGCTCTACCTCATGTCTGGTCAGGAGAAAGACCCCAAGTCTCCCTGGCGGCTGGACCCTTGCTCCAGGCCGCTCCAAGCCACAGGCACTGCTTTAGTGATTCTGTGGTGACTGCTCCTCCTCAGGTTTGGGTCCCCACATACCTCCAGTCAACTCCCCTCTTCTTGCTCCTATACGGATCACATTTGCTGCTTAGAGCAGAGAACTGAAGTCAGCAGGAGGAACAGTTTGATTTTTTTTATTTATGGCGGCCTCTGGCTATTCCCAGTATGCTGTGGTCACCCAGGGCACCCCGCTGTGCTCTGGAGACCTCCAAGGCCGCATCCTTCAGGGTTTGAATTTTCTAGTGTCCCCTGCAACCCTTGCATTTGTGCTCCTGCAACCCTTGCATTTGTGCTCTCCTGGCTTCTGCATATGTCCACAGCTAGAACCAAGCCTGTGTGCCTCACCCAAGTGGGTGCCTTAGGGTTCTGTGAGGAGTCAGGGCCCCCTGCTGTGCTGGGGGCTCTGCCATTCTAGCAAGAGGACTGTTCACACTCCTGTACTGGCTGTTTTATCTTCGTTGTTTTGTTTGTTTTGTTTTGGTGTTTGGGGGCCACACCTGGCAGTGCTCAGGGATCATTAATCTTGGAGGTGCCCAGGATCAAACCCGAGTCAGCCACATGTGAGACAAACCATGCACCTCAGTCCATTCCAGACGTGCGAAAGCTTCAGGACTGGGGCCTGATGCTCTGTCCCTGTTTGGCCCCCTGCAAGTGGCTGAGGTTACGCACAGTGCAGGGCGGAGAGGCCCCAGGCAGTGGGGCCTCAGGGAACTGAGAAATCCCTGTGGGGATCTGAGTGGAAGAACATCAGGGAGGGCGTTTGCCTGGCACACTGATGACCCAGGTTCCATCTCCAGCACTTTGCGTGGTTCCCTTCGTGCTGCCAGGAGGGATCCCTGACCACCTCTGGGTGTGGCCCCCAAACTGGAGAGGGGATGGTGAAATATCTTATGGCTTCTTGGGAGGGAAAGGGATACTTGGGGAAACTGAGGCACTACAGGCTGTAGTTGTAGTGACTGTCAATTGTTCCCTGGCTAAAAGTTTCACTCTGAAGCAGTTGGGGTGTTGGCGTTGGTTGTCGTGTGTCTGTCTGTCTGTGTCTGTATGTGTCTGTGTGTGTAAGGTATGTTCTAGTAGGGTCCCCATGCCCCACCAAGAGTGATCCCTGAGTGCAGAGCCAGAAGTTAACCCTGGGCCCGGAGAGATAGCACAGCGGTGTTTGCCTTGCAAGCAGCCGATCCAGGACCAAAGGTGGTTGGTTTGAATCCCCGTGTCCCATATGGTCCCTCGTGCCTGCCAGGAGCTATTTCCTATTTCTGAGCAGACAGCCAGGAGTCACCCCTGAGCACTGCTGGGTGTGGCCCAAAAACCAAAAGAAAAAAGAAAAAAAGAAGTTAACCCTGAGTACTGCAGGTACTGAGGTACCCCAGCCCGAACCTCCCCCCCCCCCCCAGGTAAATCGGCATCTCTATTCTCTTTGTATCTTTCCTTGGAGTCTCAAAGATGGGGGGGCTTTTGTTAACTGGAGGGCACCCAGTGGGGGCCTGGCCTGTGTTCTCATTCACTGTTCTCTCTTATCTCTCTCTTTTACAAACACACATATTGGGGTGTCCAGAGCAGCCTCTCCCTGGCACAACGACACCGTTGTCTCAGTAGCAGGATCCCCTTGGGCAGGTTTGAGAATTTGGCAGCATGATGCTGGGGGTGCCTCCTCCAGGCCGCTACTGCAGGGCCACTTGCACCTCAGCCTTTCCCACCCAACAGCTGCTGCTCCAAACTGGAGCTGGCAGTGCTATTCCAGGGGAGGATATTCCCTTGGGCAAACCCCCCCCCCCCCCCCAGTTTCCTTGCAGGCCACAGCCAGTTCCATGAGGAAATAGAGGGAACTGCCACTGGGTGGCGCCAGAGTCTTACCAGTTGCCTACCTAGCCACAACCCTCCCTCGCTGCCCTGGGCTTCTTCTTTTTTTGGGGGGGGGGGTTTTGGTTTTTGGGCCACACCCGGCGGTGCTCAGGGGTCACTCCTGGCTGTCTGCTCAGAAATAGCTCCTGGCAGGCACGGGGGACCATATGGGACACCGGGATTCGAACCAACAACCTTAGGTCCTGGATCGGCTGCTTGCAAGGCAAACACCGCTGTGTTATCTCTCCGGGCCCCCTGGGCTTCTTTTGATGGGGGAGGGAGTTCCCCAATTCTGCTGGGCTCCCCAGGTAATGTCCAAATTTGCAGCGACACCCACAGCTGAGGGGGAGGGGATGGAGAAGGGGATTGATCCGGGGGATTGTTGGGCCAGCCTCTGTCCTGCCCCTGTGAGCTGTGCCAATGGTGCTGTGTAGCCCCCCACCTGGTCATTGTCCCCTCACCACAGGACACAGCTTGGGCTATGGATTCGTCAACTATGTGACCGCCAAAGACGCAGAACGCGCCATCAACACGCTCAACGGCCTGCGGCTCCAGTCCAAGACCATCAAGGTAATGGGGGGCTCCTGTCTGCTAGGCTCCCGGTGACGCCCCCTGGTTCCTGGGCTCTTGGGAAGTGGGAAGCAGTGCCCGATGCCTTGGGGTTGCCCAAACCCCCGAAAGCGGCTTTGTCGCACAGGTGTCCTACGCGCGTCCCAGCTCGGAGGTGATCAAAGATGCCAACCTGTATATCAGCGGCCTCCCACGGACCATGACACAGAAGGATGTGGAGGACATGTTCTCACGCTTCGGCCGCATCATTAACTCTCGAGTCCTGGTGGACCAGACCACAGGTGGGTGGCAGGCTCAGCTGTTTCCAGCTGCCCCCCCCCCCATCACATCTAGAAGGTGGAGATGCGCCTCCAGGGGAGGCCAACGTTGTTGGGGACCATTGCTGGACAGGCTATGGGCAAGGCCAGAGCCAGTGGCCTCACTGCCCAGCACCCCTTCACCTCTCATTGTCTCCCCAGACCTGGAATGTCAGAAGCCAGGCAGAGGTGCCCTGACCCCACTGCTTGCCATCTGGCCACAGGGGTTCAGTCGAGGTGGAAAGGGAAGTTTGGGGAGAGACCAGGTGTGGTTGGGTCCTGAAACAGGGTCTCTCTCAACCTGGGGGGCACGGAGGCTGGGGTGGGCCTGGGGGTGAGTGACAGTGTGAGGAGGCTAGGCTGTGTTTATGAAGTTCCCCTTGGCTTCAGAGCTGCTGCCTGAGGCCTCCCTCAGACCCAGCTTCTGTCCCCACTTCTCATGAAGTCCTCAGTCCATCCCAGCACCCTGGAATGGGATATGAACTAGCAAGACAATGATTTAAAGAGCAGCAGGATGGTGGGCAGGGAGGGCACTGGCCTTGCATGTGGCTGACCCTGAGCACCGCTGGGTGTGACGCAAAAAACAAGCCCTAAAAATAACCAGCAAGAAGCAGCAGGGTTAAGGCGCCAGCATGGGGCGTCTCTCACCGAGACTGGGGGATACTTTGCTTACACAAGGAGACAGGCAGGAACTTTCCCTCCTTTCCCATCCTGGTTTAGTTTTGCTTCGTGCTTTTTTTTGCCTCATTTATCTGGATGAGGAGGGTCGAGGGCCAGGCTGTCCCCCGTGTCAGGCCACCTATCTGAGGCCCCCCTGACTTGTCTTTTGCTTCGTAGCTTGACAGAATGCCGCACCTCCTGTTTGTCCCCCTAACTCCACCTCTGTTGGTTTGTTGACAAGGTTTGTCTCGAGGGGTCGCGTTTATCCGGTTTGACAAACGGTCGGAAGCAGAAGAGGCAATTACCAGTTTCAATGGTCATAAACCCCCAGGTTCCTCCGAGCCCATTACAGTCAAGTTCGCCGCCAACCCCAACCAGAACAAGAACGTTGCGCTGCTGTCCCAGCTCTACCACTCGCCGGCGCGGAGGTTTGGTGGCCCCGTCCACCACCAGGCGCAGAGGTTCAGGTGGGTCCCTACAGTTCCCACCCACCCCTGAGCCTGACACAGGGCTTTCTCTGTGAAGGCGCATTTTGGCTGGGATCCAAACTGCGACCAACTGCAAGCAGGGATGCAGGGGTCTGCCAGGGATCATGGGGCAGAGGCAAACGGGAGAGGAAGTTAAAAAAAAACCTGGGTCGGAGCCGGAGAGGTGGCGCTAGAGGTAAGGTGTCTGCCTTGCAAGCGCTAGCCAAGGAAGGACCGTAGTTCGATCCCCTGGCATCCCATATGGTCCCCCCAAGCCAGGGGCAATTTCTGAGCACTTAGCCAGGAGTAACCCCTGAGCATCAAACGGGTGTGGCCCAAAAAAAAAAAAAAAACCTGGGTCTCAGGCCACAGCCATAGGACAGCGGGAAAAGTGCCTGCCTCGAATAGGGCCGACCTGGGTTCAATCCCAGTGTTCTATAGAGTCCCCTGACCACCACCGGTTGCAGAACCGGGAGGAATCCCTGAGTGCCGATAGGTGTGACCCCCAAAGCAAAATTCTAGTTGTGGGGCTAAGAGCTTAGCATGTTCCTTCCAGAACTTCCTTTCAGGAGTTCAGCAGCCTTGGGCCCCAGCAGCCCATAGGCAGCCACAGTGCTGAGCTCTCCCGGGCTCTTGTGGCCCCAAGAGGCCCAGGTAGGGCATCCCTGATCTGGGTGGTCACTGCTGCTCTGGCCTCCACAGGCTACCAGCTGGGCAGGACTATATGCTTCCTGCAGCCTGGGGCTGGTTTTTAGGCTAGCAGAGTCTGGGCAGCTGGGAATTCATACCTGAGTGATGCTGGAGAACCAAAAAGAAAAAGAAGGGATTGGGATGGCAAGAAGACCCTCCCCGGAAAGCAGACTTGGGAGTAGGAAGTCCAGAGGGAGCAGCCCCTTAGACCTCCATTCCTCTCTGGAAAGGCCCATGAGGGCAGCCTGTAAAGGGGGCCCTAGGCCCTCCGGCCCCTTGGTCAGCCTCCAGACCAGTGCTTCCTTATTCAGGAAACGTCTTTTTTTTTTTTTTTTTTTTTTTTTTTGGTTTTCGGGTCACACTCTCAGTGCTCCGGGTTACTCCTGGCTCTATCTATGCTCAGAAATGGCTCCTGGCAGGCTCAGGAGACCATATGGGATGCCGGGATTCGAACCATCTGGAAGGCAGGCTCAGGAGACAATATGGGATGCCGGGATTCGAACCATCCGGAAGCTTCTAGAACAGTAGTTCTGCACCTTTTACACACACACCTCTACACACACACACACACACACACACACACACACACACACACACACACACACACACACACACACACACACACCCTACCTCTAGAGCCACTCCTGCTGAGGATGGAGTCCCTACACACACACACACACACACACGATGGAGTCCCTACACACACACACACACACACACACACACACACCCTACCTCTAGAGCCACTCCTGCTGAGGATGGAGCCCCTAGGGGGAGGTAGGATCTTGGCCCCTAGGGAGAGGTGGGCCACTGCCCCCCCTATTCATCAGGACTGAGTGGGGCACACATGCCTGGCTGTCGCCTGTCCTGTGGTCTGAACTGTGCTCTATCCTTCTGTCTGTCTGTCCTCTAGGTTCTCCCCTATGGGCGTGGATCACATGAGCGGGCTTTCGGGGGTCAATGTTCCGGGCAACGCCTCCTCGGGCTGGTGCATCTTCATCTACAACCTGGGCCAGGACGCGGACGAGGGCATCCTCTGGCAGATGTTCGGGCCCTTCGGCGCCGTGACCAACGTCAAGGTGATCCGCGATTTCAACACCAACAAGTGCAAAGGCTTTGGCTTTGTGACCATGACAAACTATGAAGAGGCCGCCATGGCCATCGCCAGTCTCAATGGCTACCGCCTGGGGGACAAGATCTTGCAGGTCTCCTTCAAGACCAACAAGTCCCACAAATAGCGCTCCCGCTCCGTGTCCGTCCGTCCGTTCCTTCGTTTGTGGTTTTTGTTTTGGTTCTTTTGGTTTTTTTTCTGTTTATTTTTGGGTTTTTTGTTTTTTTTTTTTTTTCGTTTTTGGTTTTTTTTTTGTACGGAATAGATAATTAAGAGTGAAGAAGTCGAACCATTTTTTTTTCCATTAGTGTACAACTCATTTTGCGCCAATTTACATTTTCACCAAGTGTTTGTCTTAGTCGAAAATGAGCAGTGAAAAAAAAAAACCAACAAAAAAACCCACAAAAAAAGGTTTTATACTCTGGGATGCACCGACATGTTCAAATGTTTGAAAATCTCCCCCTCTCCCCACACCCCACCTGCCCCCTCAGCCTCCCTCCTGCCTCAGACCAGGTTTAAGTTTCTTAAGTTATTTCCTTGAAACTCTTCTGAGATTGAAATCAACTGCAGTGACTAACCCGTCCAGGGGTGCATGCTTGGACTTCTCAGAGCGTCTCCCACATTTCATCCGCTGTCTCGCGCCCCCACACCATTGAGCACCATTGCCCGGGTTCCAGCACAAAAGCTATGAGATAGCGACTGAGCAGAGCCGGGGGTAGGAGGGCCCCCATTTCTCTCCTTCCCGCCTGGAGCCAAGTCTTGGCTGGCTGGAAATTGGCTTCTCAGGCCCATCCTGCTGCCAAACCCCAACATCCCACACAGCACCTCCAGCCTTGCTCACTCAGCCCCAGCACCTGGGCCATCACCAGGCCAGGCTTTAGGGGGCCCAAGGGGAGGGAGGCAGGTGTGTTTCCTCAACCCCAGGCGCCCAGGAGAACGGACCAAAGAGTTTCCAGGAAACTCCAGAATCTTCCAGAGGCAGCTCGAAGCTCCTCTGCCCACCCCGTTTTCTGGGCACACTTTGCATGCGGTGCCCTGCCCCTGTCCCCCTCCCCCCAAGTACCCCCACTCCTGTTGTTTGCCCTCAACTTCTCCAGTCCAGGATCGCCGTGTCAGCATTTGAGCATCATCCCGCATCCCTCCTCGTGCGCGCTAGACCTTTTTCTATTTTAGTCGGACTTTGTTTTTTTGAAATGTGGCTTTCGTATGAAGTCAGCAGAAAAGTCCTTAACTACTTCTTACCAGTTATCTATTAACTCCCGTAAGAAAAGAAAAAGAAAAAAGAAAAAAAAAAAAACGAGAAAAAAAACCCACCTTATAACACCTCCCCCAACCCCCCCCCCCCCAAGTAACCTTTGATTTGTAGTTTTCAAGATTAACTCCCCAAAAGTTCTCTTCCAAACCACCTTGCCACACTTTGGGTTGTTACGTTTCTGTTAATTTTCTTTTGCTTTTTTGTGTTTTTTGTTTGTTTTTACTTTTGCATTTATGACCATTAAATTTGATTTTGTTTTGCTTGAATTTTGTTTTGTTTTGGTTTGTTTTGTTTTGTTTTCCCTTTTCTTTTGGCCAGGGCAGAGCTGGAGGAGCCAGCATGCAGGGTGTGAGGCCTTAGGAAAGGCGAGGCCTGGTCTGGCGGATCCAGGGCTCTCCAAGCTGGGGTGTCGTGGGTCCCACCCCCCACCCCTGGGTGTGGGTAGAGGGAGTGGAGGGCGTTGCGGGGAGATACCTTGGAAATGAGCTTTGGTTTTGCTAACTCACTGGCGGAAGCCGGACAAGCGGCATTTTGCCACTTAGAGAGGGGAATGTTGACTCCAGGATGTGCTCTCGGAGGGCCCCGGGCTGCCATCTGTCTGTCTTGGATGTGTATTGATGTGGCAGTAGAATCCCCCCACCGCTCCTGCACAGCCCTCCCCCAGCCTGCTTTCAGCCCCTCAGGAACCCCGTGAGGCCCCAGGCCCTTAAATCAGCCTCCTTACCCCCTCCCGACACCCCAGACTCTGCACGGCCCTCTGCAGATTTGGAAGGGTAGGGCCAAGTTCTCTCTCCCACTGCCCCCACCCCAAGTTCTTGAGGTTGGCCTGCCCCCCCTCCCCCCCGCCACCGCCATTATACAGTCCCCTTGAGTCAGCTTCTGCTGGGTGGAGGCGGACACCCCCTCCTCCCCATCCCTGCAGTTCACTTTTCCCAGGGTGCACTCACTGCCTGCAGAATTGTGTCTCCCCTGGATCCCCAACTGGGACCACCTCAGCCTCTGGGGGATCCATTGAACTCTTGGGGTAGCAGGGTACCCCACTTCTCAGCCGCATCCTGGCCCCAAGTCCCGAGGCCTGGCTGTGTGAGTCATTGGCCTTTGCAAACAGGGAAGGATTTGGCTTTGTGAAAAGCAAAACAGCCCCCCCTCTGTCCAAAATGAGGCCACCCACCCCATTAATTCTGCTGCTTTTGCTAAAGGAAAATCTCATTTGTGTGTGTGTGTGTGTGTGTGTGTGTGTGTGCACGCACATGTGTGCGTGTTATGAGCCAAGAGCCAAGAGAACCTGGTTTTCCCCCTTTCACTTTCCCAACGATAAAATCTGTTTCCCTGCAAAACTGAGCACTCACCTTCTCGTGGGGGGGGGGGGCGCTCTGGCTGTGAGAGGCCCAGGGTAGACCCCCGTAGCCTTTGGGCTGTGTGGTTTGGTAGATTGGTACCAAAGAGGCTTTGCGGGAATCCACCCACCTTGGGCCAGCATAACAACCTCCTGGGCATGGTGATGGTGCTCTGGTTCCTTGGGAATCCCCCTCCCGCGCCCCCCCCCCCCCACATCTGCCCTCGCACCATGGCCAGTTCCCAGGGTTACTTGTCCGTCCAGTCGTGGCTTTTCAGAGTCTCCAGCCGCAGCACCCCTCTCTTGGTGGTTCTGGGAGGAGGGGTAGCTCCCACCTTCTCTTAAGGTTCCCTGCTCCCTGAAGCAGCCATTAGGCTTCAAGAGTCTTTCTTTTGGATTTGACCTTGGAATTCCTAGGATTGGGGGTTTCCATGGGGTATGCCAGTGGCAGGACCCCCTGACGGGCTTTAGCAACATCATGCCCTGCCTGGCCTCCTGACATCTGGTTGATTTGTCTCTAAGGGATCCTCAGGATTTCTTAGAGGTGAATCTAAGGTCACCCCCAGACCGGATGGGTCTGGCATGGCCATAGCTCGCTCTCCAGTTCCTGCCCAAAGTAGCCTAATTCCAGTTCTGGGGGTACAAAAGGGTCAATCAAGGGCCTCTGTTGCCCACCCCCAGCCCCTGCCAGCCACAACCTCACCTTCCCAGGAGGACCTCTGGCACTTTCTGGGCCTGGAAGTGACCCCCTCAGGAAGCTTTGCTGCCCAAGCCCGCAGCCCACGTGTGCTCTCTGGCTGTTGGTGAGTCAGAAGTCCAGGGGTGGGGAAGAGCTGTAGACCCCAAATCCTGGACTTTCTGGGGCTCCCTCGGCCAGCCCCTCTATTCACCCCTAACTCCTCCCATTTATCCACCCTCCATAGCTCTGAGATCTAGCTCAGGGGTCCCCAAAGCCAGACTAACCGGAACTTGGGGAGCACAGCCTCCCCTAGGGGGAAGGCAGGGCGGCGCCTGGGACCATGACCAGAGGAGGTTGTGTGCAGTGGTGGTGTGGGTGGGGGGGTCGCTTTCCCATGTGATGTTCTGTTTACAGTGACTTGCTCGGAGGTGGAGGGGCTATCCCCCCCCCCAGTTCCCCGTGTTGTACAATAGCTGGGTAGCGCTTTTGTATTGGAATTAGTGTTGTTTTGAGTTCTTGATTTGTTTTATATGAAATAATTTATTTTTCAGGTACCTTTCTTTTGTTTTTATGGTTTTTTTCCTCTCTTATTTTTGTTTAACTTTGTTTTTTGCGCACCCTTGGGTTTGTTTTCAATAAAGTATGGCACTCGATGTCCAAAAGCCAAAACGTCAAACGAATCCCCTTGTGTTCTTTGGACGATGCTGTGACCTTGTTATTTCAGGAAGGGTCCAATTCTTCCTCTTTCATTCTTTTCGGTGGGGGGAAGAGAAATGGCAAAGCCCTTCTCAGTTCCCCCCTCCCATTTGCCTCTGGATCCTTGTGAATATCAATGTTCTTTAGTGCTTTGGGGGAGGGTGGGGGGAGGACAAGACAAGGGGGGGTAAAAAAAAAAAACAGACCTAGATTTTGATAATCCAGAAGATTTCCGATTAATAAAGCAATTTTGAAAAGAAGACCATTTTTCCAACCGCTCGTGAAGTGTGAATATTTTTTGTCAATGGCTTTCTCAACGAGAATGAACCTTTTGCACCATTTTCAGATTTTTATAGAGATGCCAAACTGATATATTTACATGTAATGGAAAACATGAAAAAAAAAGTTTTATTAAACAATTGTTCCTAGCTGTGTAGACATCTTAATTCACTCTCCAAAGTTCTGCAGGTGATTCTGGAGTGAGGTGGGGAGGGAGGATGGGAGGAAGGTCCATGGTGGGGGGGGGGCCTGAGGAGTCCAAACTATTCAATGACCCCCAAACCTGGGAAGGGGCAAGTCTGCACCCCACTTCCTGTAGCTGCTCACTAATTCTGTGTCATGAAGATGCGTTGGGGTGGGAATGATCCCAGCTTCCCTCTGCCTTCTTCCTGTTTCCACTTCACCTGTGTACCCTCCCCCCCCTCGCATGACCTGGACCCCAAGTGCAAGAAGCATCTCACCCCCAAGCCTAGCTGGGGTCCTCAAGGTACACATACACAGCTTGTACCCCCAATCTCAAGATTGTTTTCTGGGGCCAGAGAGATAGCATGGAGGTAGGGTGTTTGCCTTGCATGCAGAAGGATGGTAGTTCGAACCCTGCCATTCCATTATGGTCCCTTGAGCCTGCCTTGAGCAATTTTTGGGCCTGGAGCCAGGAGTAACCCCTGAGCACTGCAAGTGTAACCCAAAATAAAAAAAAAAAAAGATTGTTCTCTGACCCCAAGCCCTACACTCCAGAAACTTAAGGGGGTTTGCCTTGCATGTGGGCTTGAACCTCAGTATCCCATACAGTCCCCCAAGCCTGCCTGGAGTAACCCCTGAGCATTGCCGGGTGTGGCCCAAAAAACAAAAGTAATAGAAACAAATATCTCCAATAGGGCTTCTCCCCCCAACTGAGTCCCCTGGTACCACTGACCTAATCACTACTCCCCGCTCTGTGCTCAGAGATCTAGCAGAGCTCAGGGGTGGAGAAGTCTAGGCAGTGTGGGGGGTGGAGGTGGGTTCAATAGGCTCTGCAAGCATTTTAGCCCCTGTGCTGTCTTTTGGCCACCTGAGTTCAGTCTCAGTTTCCCTCACCCCCATGTGTCTCAGGGTCCATCCTATGGAGTCCATAGGGGCACAGATGGTGTCATGCTCTGAAGCAAGATTGCGGTCTGGGCAGAGTTCCCCCGTTTGCTGAAAACCTGCCACCTCAAGCCCTTGATCGTGGTCTGTGGGATGTTCCTGAACTTTGCTTGCCTCCCCACACTCTCCAGGGTGGGACCCAGCCCCCCAAAAAAAAGCAGGAAGAAGCAAGACCTTCTGGGGTGAGGGCATGGGGGCCCCCGTGTCACCCACTTTCCAAACAGCAGTTTCCTCAGGTCAACAGATCCATCCATTCGACCAAACCAGAATTGGGGGCACTCTAGGAAGCTACTTTCTTGCATTAATTTTTTTAGGGGGCTCACACCCAGTGATGATCAAGGCTTACTCCTGGCCCTGCACTCAGGAGTCACCCCTGGGGTGCTCAAGGGAACCTTAAGGGGTGCTGGAATCAAACCTGAGTCGCTGCCTTCCTCTCTGGTCCCAGCATATTGGTTTTACTCTGCCTTGTGGGAGCTAACCTTTGTCCTCTGGGCTATCTGTACACTGGGAGGCTCATTTGGGGTTAAATTTGGGGGTGCCAGAGGTGCCAGGACGCTCCTGGAGATAAGGCAGTGCCTGGCCATCTGGACGTGGGACAGGGCCCTGATATGCCAAGGCACATTGCCACCAGGTCTGAACTCTTGTTTTTTTTTTTTGTTTGTTTTTGGGCCACACCCGTTTGATGCTCAGGGGTTACTCCTAGCTATGCACTCAGAAATCATTCCTGGCTTGGGGGGACCATATGGGACGCCGGGGGATCTAATCGAGGTTTGTCCTACGCTAGCGCTTGCAAGGCAGACACCTTACCTCTAGTGCCACCTTCCCGGCCCCAGGTCTGAACTTTTTTTTTTTTTTTTTTTTTTTTGGTATTTGGGTCACACCTGGCGGTGCTCAGGGGTTACTCCTGGCTGTCTGCTCAGAAATAGCTCCTGGCAGGCACGGGGGACCATATGGGACACCGGGATTCGAACCAACCACCTTTGGTCCTGGATCGGCTGCTTGCAAGGCAAACGCAGCTATGCTATCTCGCTGTGCTATCTCGCTGGGCTATCTCTCCGGGCCCAGGTCTGAACTTTTTTTTTTTTTTTTTGGTTTTTGGGCCACACCCAGCGGTGCTCAGGGGTTACTCCTGGCTATCTGCTCAGAAATAGCTCCTGGCAGGCACGGAGGACCATATGGGACACCGGGATTCGAACCAACCACCTTTGGTCCTGGATAGGCTGCTTGCAAGGCAAACGCCGCTGTGCTATCTCTCCGGGCCCTCAGGTCTGAACTTTTAACTCTACCAGTTTGATCAGCCAGTGCCAGCTCCTTCCACCAGGACCTCCTGGCAAAAGGGTCCTGGACAAACCTGCCAGCTGAGAACTTGCCACCAAACTGGGGCAGAAATTGCAATTAGGGGCCAGAAAGATAGCATGGAGGTAAGGCATTTGCCTTGCATGCAGGACGGTGGTTCGAATCCCGGCATCCAAAATGGTCCCCCGAGCCTGCTGGAGGCAATTTCTGAGCCTAGGACCAGGAGTAGCCCCCGAACTCTGCCGGGTGTGACCTAAACAAAAACAAAAAACAAAAAAAGGGAGGGAGGGAGGGAGGGAGGGAGGGAGGGAGGGAGGGAGGGAGGGGGGAGGGAGGGAGGGAGGGAGGGAGGGAGGGAGGAAGGAAGGAAGGAAGGAAGGAAGGAAGGAAGGAAGGAAGGAAGGAAGGAAGGAAGGAAGGAAGGAAGGAAGGAAGGAAGGAATTGCAGTTAAAGAGGAGCCAGGAGGGGCCAGAGCAATAGCACAGTGGTAGGGAATTTGCCTTGCACGTGGACGACATGGACAGACCCATGTTTTATCTCTGGCATCCCATATGGTCCCCTGAGCCTGCCAGGAGCATTTTCTGAACGTAGAGCCAGGAGTAACCCCTGAATGCGTCTGGGTGTCGTGCCCCCCCCCAAAAAAAATAAAACAGGAGCAAGAATACAGCAGGGAGGGCACTTGTCTTGCATGCAGCCAACTTGGTTTGGAATCCCAGGCAGCACAGCAAGTGGAGCCAGGATTCAGCCCTGAGTACTTCTGGGTGTGGCCCCAGTATTCCCCCCCCCAAAATCTTTTTAGACTTTTTTGGGGGTTAAGGGCCATATCTGGTGATACTTAGAACTGACTCTTGGCTCCTGGCACAGGAATCATCCTGGTGGGCATAGGGGACCCTTTGGGATGCCGGAGGCTGAACCTGAGTTTGTTATGTTCAAGACAAGCGTCATCCCCACTGTATTATCTCTCCAGCCCCCAAGAGATTTTTTTTCTTTTTGGTTTTTTATCTAATTCAAGACATTCTGCTTACGTGTAAATGTCAGTGTCGGAGTTATTTTTAAACCCTCCGCTCCACCCAGATGCAGTAAATGTCTTAAGAGTGAAAACGTGTCCAGACTTCCCTTTTCTCTTCTGTCTCTGATGCCTTGTCAGTGCATCCATCTCCCTGTCCCACCCTCTGTCCCCCAAAAATACCAAAAAAAGAAAATGCAAGGTAGGGACGGAAGTGGTAGTACAGCGGTAGGGCATTTGCCTTGCACATGGCTGACCCAGGATGGACATGGATTTGATCCCTGGCAACCCATATGGTCCCCCAAGCCAGGAGCAATTTCTGAGCACAGAGCCAGGAGTATTCCCTGAGCACCACTGGGTGTGGCCCCAAAACAAAACAAAACACAGAAGCAGATTATAGCTTTAAAAAATATCCCAGAGGGCCCGGAGAGATAGCACAGCGGTGTTTGCCTTACAAGCAGCCCATCCAGGACCAAAGGTGGTTGGTTCAAATCCCGGTGTCCCATATGGTCCCCCGTGCCTGCCAGGAGCTATTTCTGAGCAAACAGCCAGGAGTAACCCCTGAGCACCGCCGGGTGTGGCCCAAAAACAAACAAACAAACAAAAAAAAATCCCAGAATCTGGGGGCTGTAGCAATAGAACAGTGGGGGTGGGCATTTGCCTTCACATGCCCGACCTGGGTTCAATCTCCAGCATCCCATAGGGTCCCCCAGAGCATCACTAGTAGTGAGCCCTGAGTGCAGATCCAGGAGTAACTCCTGAGCATTTCTGGGTGCGGTCCCAAAACCAAAAAAATAAAAATAATAAAAATCCTAGAATCAGAACTGGAGGGGGTGCAGAGAGATAGTTTAGTGGGTAGGGCATTTTCCCTTGTATGCAGTCAGCCCAGATTTGATCCCTGTCATCCCATAGGGTCCCCCAGAAGTGATTCCTGAATGCAGAGCAGAGCCAGGAGTAAGCTCTAAACAAATATAAAACAAAAATAAATAAATAAATAAATAAATAAATAGGAAGAAGAGAGGGCCCGGAGAGATAGCACAGCGGCATTTGCCTTGCAAGCAGCCGATCCAGGACCAAAGGTGGTTGGTTCGAATCCCAGTGTCCCATATGGTCCCCCGTGCCTGCCAGGAGCTATTTCTGAGCAGACAGCCAGGAGTCACCCCTGAGCATTGCCGGGTGTGGCCCAAAAACCAAAAACAAAAAAAAAAAAAGGAAGAAGAGAAAGTAAGTTCTGGCAGCAGATGGTGGGGAAGGTTGAACATCACGAATGTAAATGCCAGCGGATTTTTGGCTCAAAAAACCAGTGAATTTCCTGTTCCTTGAATTTCACTTTGATTTAAAAATGAACACCGGGGGTGAGGCTAGCAGAAGACAGCCCGTACCTGGCACATGGGGGCCCTGACTTGAACCCTCAGCACCCCATTCTCCATCCAGTCCAGTTGTCAGACCAGTTGTTACAGGAGGCCTCAGAAGCAGCCCTGAGCACTGCCACATTTCCCTGAGCATAGCTGCGAGTCACCACTGCCACCAGGTAACATCCAAATACACACAAAAACACACACACCTTCCCTTAGCTCAGAGGCCCAGCACCTGCCCACTTCCGCTGCCCACAGGCCTCTGCCATCTGTCTGCCTTCTGCTTGCCTGGCTTTCTGCTTTTGCTCCTCTTTGCCACCCCTCCTCTGCTTTCTTTTTCTGAGAAAGCAGGAGCCCAGGTTTGATCCCCAAGGTGACCCCTTGCACTGCTGAATGTGGCCCAAAATCTCCCAAAGTTACATAAAAACTAAAAGGGACAGAGTTGGAGCAATAGCATAGCGGATAGGACATTTGCCTTGCACACAACCAACCCAGGTTTGATCCCTGGCATCCTAGAGGGTCCCCCAAGCCTGAGCACCACCAAGTGTGCCCTAAAAAGAAAACCAAAACAAAAGTAAAATCAAATTAATAAGGAGAGCAAGAGAGAGAACAGCAGGGATATTTGTGTTGCCAGTGTCTAACCTAGGTTCAATCCTTGGCATTCTATAGTGTCCTCCAAACCTGCCAGAAGTAATTTTTCTGAGCATAGGGTCAGGAGTAACTCCTTAGCACTTCCAGGTATGGCCCAAACAAAACAAAACACAAAAGTCTTCAAAAGAGCCACATTCTCCCACAAGGGACCAGTCCTGACTCCTCTGCTGAGGTCCCAACTTGGCCACTTGGTGGCAGCATCCTCTATGACTGAGAGTTTTCTGGGGTGCTAGAATGATGCAATTCGGAGTTTCCTTAGAACCTCATGTGTATTCACATGGAATCTATGATTTCTGATTTTCTTTCCTATTCTGGGTCATCCAACAAGAAGTTTCTCCAAGCAGGTTTATTTCCCCAAGCTTTTTTTTTTTGGGGGGGGTTCATCCGTGACAGCACTCAGGGGTTACTCCTGGATCTATACTCAGAAATCGCTCCTAGCAGGCTCGGGGGACCATATGGAAGGCCAGGATTCGAACTACTACCCTTCTGCATGCAAGGCAAACGCCCTACCGCCATGCTGTCTCTCCGGCCTCTCTCCAATCTCTTTGAACTGGACAGCCTTCATCTGTGGGAGCTACAGACACTATGGAGCTAGCAACTGAATATATTGGAGGTGATTTATGGGGAGTGAAATGGGGAGAAGAGAGGTGACAGCCCTAGAAGGAAATCTACCACTTTCCTCTCGACTTTCCCTAATCACCTGGAGAAATGCCCAGGATAAAGACTGGAGCAGTCTGCTTGCCTTGCACGCAGCTGACCCAGGTTTGATCTCAGACATCCTATCTGGTCCCCTGAATCCACCAGGAGTGATTCCTGAGCACAGTGCCAAGAGTAACCCCTGAACACCACTGGGTGTGGTCCAAAAACAAAGAAAACAGAACAAAAAAATTAATACCTGGAATAGTTTAAGATGGTTGAATTGTCTGTCATGAATCTCTCTGCACAGGACAGACCCAGCATCTAATCAATGCTACGAGGCATCTCTCAAGCTGTTGTCTGAAGTTCAATTGGTCTGCACAGTTCTTGGGGAGCCAAGAACCAAGAATGCAGCCTGGGATAAGGAATTGCTCTTTGCAGAAAAGTCAGTTTTTCCAGGTACCTTGCCTTCCCTTTTAAAGAAGAATTTCAGGAGCACAAGTATAGTGAAGAGGGGGCTGGAGAGAGAGCACAGTGGTAGGATGTTTGCCTTGCACACAGCCAACCCGGGAGGGACCCAGTTTGTTCCCGGCATCCTATATGTTCCCCCAACCTGCCAGGGGCGATTTCTGAGTGCAGAACCAGGAGTAACCCTTGAGCACCGCTGGGTGTGGCCCAAAAACCAATCAACCAACCAATTACTGATAAAGTTTTTTAAGATTAGGGGCCGGGAAGGTGGCGCTAGAGGTAAGGTCTTCCTTACAAGCGCTAGTCAAGGAACGAACCACGGTTCGATCCCCCGGCGTCCCATATGGTCCCCCCAAGCCAGGGGCGATTTCTGAGCACTTTGCCAGGAGTAACCCCTGAGCGTCAAACGGCTGTGGCCCAAAAACCAAAAAAAAAAAAAAAGTTTTTTAAGATTAAAAAAAAGAAGTATTGTGAAGAAAGATACATGTATTTGGGAAATTAGGGGAAGGAAAGAGAGTTTCACACTCAAGAGAGAATATGGGGCCCAGAGAGATAGCACAGCGGTGTTTGCCTTGCAAGCAGCCGATCCAGGACCAAAGGTGGTTCGTTCGAATCCCGGTGTCCCATATGGTCCCCCGTGCCTGCCAGGAGCTATTTCTGAGCAGACAGCCAGGAGTAACCCCTGAGCACCGCCGGGTGTGACCCAAAAACAAAACAAAACAAAAAAACAAACAAAAAAAGAGAGAATATGGGGATTCTCCGGAATGGAAATGGTCAGATAACTTTATTATCATTGTTATTTTTGTACCACACTCAGCTGTGTTCAAAGTTACTCCTGATTTTACAGTCAGGTATCACACTGGGCAGGGATTGGAGGACTGCATAGGGTGCCTGGGATCGAACCAGGTTGGCGGCATGCAAGGCAATCGCCCTCCCACTGTACTGTTGCTCTGGTTCCCACCATGACTTTTTGGGAAATGCTATATATGTCTATTTTTCAAAATTGCCTGGGTCTAGATTTTTTTGTTTTGTTGTTTTTGTTGTTTGTTTGTTTCTTGGCCACACCCGGCTGTGCTCAGGGATCACTAATGGCTCAGTGCTCAGAAGTCGCTCCTTTCAAGGCAAATGCCCTGCCATTGTGCTACTACTCTGACCCCAATGGGTCTAGATTTTTTTTTTTTTTTTGTCCTGGATGGGGTGAAGCAATGAACTTCTGGTAGTCTTTTCTTGAGTTCTTATCACAACCTTTCCTGGGGCCTCATGGCTCAGTGCTCAGAAGTCGCTCCTTTCAAGGCAAATGCCCTGCCATTGTGCTACTACTCTGGCCCCAATGGGTCTAGATTTTTTTTTTTTTTTTGGTCCTAGATGGGGTGAAGCAATGAACTTCTGATAGTCCTCCTTTCTTGAGTTCTTTATCACAGCCTTTTCTGGGGTATCTTCCTAGGGATTCAGGGGTCTGGAATTTAACATCACAAAAGCCTTCCCTGTATCATGAGATAAAGCCCATAAAGGCCTCTAGGATGGTTTAGGCACTAGGTTTTTGTTTTCAGTACATATTTGAGTGTTCCACTATCCCTCCCTCTACCTGCAACATATGGATCTTTTTATTTTCCTTTTTTTGTTTTTTTGGGCCACACCCGGTGTCTCTCAGAGGTTACTCCTGGCTCTGCGCTCAGAAATCGCTCCTGGCTTGGAGGGACCATATAGGACACTGGGGGAATCGAACCGCGGTCTGTCCTAGACTAGCGCGTGCAAGGCAGACGCCTTACCGCTTGCGCCACCACTCCAGCCCCAACCAGCTAGTGTCACATAGGAATTCTGCCTTCCCTCCCCAACCCCTCGGCAAGTTTCAAAATCTCCGCCCCCAAGTAGTCTCCTCCAATCACAAGTTTCCATCTCCTGGGCGGGTTACTCGCTCTGCCCAATCACTTGCCTGGGCTTTTTTTTTGTATTAAAAAAAAATACTATCCAATCACGAGGCTAGCTCTCTAGGAATTCCCCCGCCCCTCGCGCAAGCTCCGCCTACTATGCAAAAAACTCCCCTCCAGGCCACGCCTTCTTTCGGAGTCCCGCCCAATCAGAAACGCTTTCCCCGACCTCGCACCGGGCGGCCACGGCGGATGACGTCATCTGACCGCGCCGCCAGAAGGTCACACGGGCTTTTCCAACATGGCGGCGGCGGCGCTGCGAGGCGGCTGGGGCCGCTGCCCGCGGGTGAGCGGAGTTGGGGGGCCGGGAGGGTTCGTTTAGGGGGTGCTCATGACCCCGAGACCCTCGGGACCCGCTTTCTCCGCTGGTCCTTGGCCTCTGCAGAGGCTCAGTGAGCGACGTGGTGGGGTTGAGTCCCCTAGAGCATGGGCCGGGCTTGGGGGGGTCTGGAGCGAGGCCTGGAGGTGAGGGACGGGGCGGCCCAGTTTCGGGGGGACGGTGCCCGGACCCCGTTGGTGGACGAATGGCCGGCCTCTCTGCTCCTAAGCCAGGCTCAGGTGCCCCCGAGTGGAGCAGTGAATGCGTGGCCAAAAGCTCGGGCTCCTGGCAATCCCGCCGGGCAAAAGCACATTCCGAAATACAAATCCCTTCGTGTCTGTTTCTGAAGGTGAAGAAACGGGGTACAGATGGAGCAACCCGCCCCGCAAGCCTCAGGGCTCATGGGGAGGTGTCAAGCCAAGTCTTAAAAAAAAAACAAAAACAAAAAACCCTGATGATCCCAGTGCGTGCACAACCTCCAAACTTCGGGGGAAGAAAAGCAAACTGATGGAAAAAAATCAGTGTCGGGAGGAAGATTTTGGAGGCCGGAATTTTTTTTGGGGGGGGGTCACACCGGGCAGCGCTCAGGGGACTGGCAGTCTCTGGGGACCATATGGGATGCCGGGATTCAAACCACCATCCTTCTGCATGCAAGGCAAATGCACTACCTTCATGCTATCTCTCCGGCCCCGGTTGGTTTGGATTTTTTTGAGGTCACATCTAGAAGTTGCTCAGGGCTTGCTCCTGGTTCTGTGCTCCCAGGGTCGCTCTTGGTTGTGTTTGGGGGGGGGGGGAATCCTGTAGTGAGAAGGGATTGAATCCACATTGCATGCAAGGCAGGTGCCCTAAGTGCTGTGATATCTCTCTGTCCCAAGTTCTTGTTTTTGTTTTTCGGTCACACCTATTGGCAGGCTCGGGGTTTGGGGGGACTATATGGGATGCTGGGAATCAAACCCTGGTCTGTCCCAGGTCTGCCGTGTGCAAGGCGAACGCCTTACCCCTGTGCTATCTCTAGTCCCCTGGGTTTCCATTCTTCCTGGGAGGTAGATGAGATTCTTCTACCTGAGTTCTTTTTTTTTTTTTCTTTTTTTTTTTTTTTGGGTCACACCCGGCAGTGCTCAGGGGTTACTCCTGGCTCCATGCTCAGAAATTGCTCCTGGGAGGCACGGGGGACCATATGGGACGCAGGGATTCGAACCGATGACCTTCTGCATGAAAGGCAAACACCTTGCCTCCATGCTATCTCTCCGGCCCCTACCTGAGTTCTTTTTTTGTTTTTTGTTTTTGGGTCACACCTGGCAGCGCTCAGGGCTTACTCCTGGCTCCATGCTCTCAGAAATCACTCTTGGCAGGCTCGAGGCACCATATGGGATGCCAGGATTAGAACCAATGATCTTCTGCATGAAAGGCAAACGCCTTACCTCCATGCTATCTCTCCGGCCCCCTACCTGAGTTCTTGCCCCATGACTGTCCTAAGATGTTTGGGGAAGACCCCCACCCCCCCAAAAAAGTCCAGGTTTTCTTGTCTTCCCAGGCTAGCAGGAGTCGGGGTGCTCTCCCTAGAAACTGTATCTCCATCCCCACCTGGAGACTTTCTGCCTCTAAAAGGCCTGTATTTGCTTTTCTCCAGAATCTGCCATTTCTGGACTGGAGAGATAGGGTAACTGGGAAGGCACTTGCACGCTGCTAAACTGAACATGATTCCTGGCACTGCTTAGGGTCCCCCCAAACCGTGTCAGGAGGCCAGGAGTGATTCCTGAGCATTACTGGGTGTGGCCCTTTCCCAAATAAAAGATTCTTCTGGGCCCAGCAGATAGAGCTTTTGCCTTGTGTGCAGCCAACCTGGCTTCTATTTCCAGCATCCCCTATGGTTCTCTGAGCACTGCCAGGACTAATTATGGAGTGCGGAGCCAGGAGAAACCCCTGAGCATTGCCAGGTGTGACCAAAGCCAAGAATTTTGCATTTGAGTGGGTGTACAGATCAGCAAAATGACTGGGGTGTAGCTTGAAGGGTGATACTTCCAATTCCATTGCTGCTCTGTAATTGAAACCTCAGTGAACCAGAAAGATATTGCAGGTTGAAGATGTTAAGCTCATGTGCAGTGAGCCCCACTTCCGTCCCAGCACCTCATGGTATTCTTCAAGTACTGCAGAGGTCACTCCTCAGCACAGAGCCAGTAGTGACCCCTAAACATCTCTGGATTTGGCCCAAATTCAATTCAGCTTTCTCCCAAAAAAGTCAGGATTCCCTATATTTCTTTAAAATTTTGCTTAGGGTCCAGAGAATAGCATGGAGGTGGGGCGTTTGCCTTGCATGCAGAAAGACAGGACGGTGGTTTGAATCCGGCATCCCATATGGTCCCCTGAGCCTGCCAGGAGCGATTTCTTAGGTAGAGCAAGGAGTAACACCTGAGTGCTGCCGGCTGTGACCCAAAAATCAAAATAAATAGGGGGACCGGAGAGATAGCATGGAGGTAAGGTGTTTGCCTTTCATGCAGGAGGTCATCGGTTCGAATCCCGGCACCCCATATGGTCCCCCGTGCCTGCCAGGAGCAATTTCTGAGCCTGGAGCCAGGAATAACCCCTGAGCACTGCCGGGTGTGACTCAAAAAATCACACACACACAAAAAAAAAAAAATCAAAATAAATAAATAAAATTTTGCTTAATCTTTTAATTTTTGGGGGGAAGGGAGGGTCATACCCAGTGGTGCTCAGGAATTACCTCTAGCCACACTCAAGGGTCACTCCTGGCGGGGCTCGGAACCAGATGGGATGGCTGGGGATCGAACTGGGCGCGTGCTAGGCAAGTGTGTTGCCCCTTTGGTGTGGCAACTGCCCCGGTCTCCCCGCTTTCTTAGTGCGCCCCCTGCCGGCCCCTCTCTCAAGGGCTCTTCCTCTTTCCTCCACCCATCAGCGCTGTCTGAGCAGCCGAGTCCCGTTTCTTTCCAGCCACACCCTGGCGCCGCCACACCCTGGTTCCTATCAGCTGCGCTGGCCCGGTGGAGAGCTGAGCCTGGTGAGTGACTGGGGACCCCAATTTTTCAGGCAGCATGGAGGTGCGCGCTGAAAAATCGGGTCAGTGGGCAAGAGAGGGCAGAGGCGAGGTCTCTGTTTGTGCCTGTTAAGGGCCTTGGGAGATTGAAATTGGCTGGACTGGGGCCAGAGGGATAGTAATGGGGAAGGGGGTCAAGGGTCAGGGGCTTTTCTTGCAGGTAGCTGACTGTGGCACTGTCTAGGGTCCCTCCTTGGCTCCCTCTAAATGTGATTCCTGAGCTCAACCGGGAGTAAACCCTGAGCACCAATGGATGTGGCCCAAACTCCCATCAATGCCCCAGAAAAAGAAGTTGTTGGGTTCTTGCCTTGCCAGGGAGTTGGGGGGCACCAGCTCCTTCTGGAGACCCCCAAACCCGCCCCTACCCCCTTACCATTTTTTTGTTTTGGTGGATTTGGGACAGCAGGCTTGGGACCATATGGGATGCCACATGGGATGCTGGGAATCGAATCTGAGTCAGTCTTGGGTCGGCCTTGGGCAAGACAAATGTCCTACTGCTGTGCTATCGCTCTGGCCCCACCACTTTTATTTCGTTATGGATTTTTTGGCAACAACCTGCGGTGCGAAGGCTGATTCCTGGCTCTGTACTCAAGGGTCACTCCTGGTGGGCTCAGGGGAGCTATCTAGGGTACTCGGAGCCCTGCGCCCTACCCGGCTGCGCTGTGGCTGCCGCCCAACAATCCTTTTGGAAACTTGAACTTCAGTGACTAACAATGTGTCCTCTTGGGCCCATCAGCTGCAACAGTGTGGCAGGTTTTCTCAGGGTGATGCAACCTGGAGTCATTCCCAGTTCTTTCCAGATTCCAGTCTATACTTGAGCTTTTGAACTGGGCAGCTGGGATCCAAGGGCTGGGCCCACCTCACACACACACACACACACACACACACACCCAGATTGGGTCCTTAGCACCAGAGAGTGGGTGTCCTGAGCACTCTGTGTCATCCCCTCCAAACCAAAACCACACACTTAGCCTTTGGGCCACACCCAGCAGTGCTCAGGGGTTACTCCTGGCTCTGCTCTCAGAACTCGCTCCTGGCAAGCTCGGGGACCTTGTGGGATGCCGGGGATCGAACCCAGGTCTGCTGAGTGCAAGGCAAATGCCCTACCCACTCTGTTAACATTCTGGCCATTTCCTTCCTTCCTTCCTCCCTCCCTCCCTCCATTTTTTTTGTTTTTGTTTTTGGTCCATACCCAGTGCCGCTCAGGGTTTACTCCTGGCTCAGAAATAGCTCCTAGCTTGGGGGACCATATGGTTTTGTTGTTGTTTTGGGGTGGGCACACCCTGTAGCACTCCGGGGTTACTACTGGCTCTAAGCTCAGAAATCACTCCTGGCAGTCTTGGGGACCATATGGGATTTGAACCACTATCCTTTTGCATGCAAGGCAAATGCCCTACTTCCATGCTATCTCTCAGGCCCCAATTTTTTGTTTTTTACCTTGCTCATTTGTTTTTTTTGTTTGTTTGTTTTTGGAGCCACACCTGGAGGTGTTCAGGGATCACTCCTGGTGGGGCTCTGGGGACCCTATTCACTTCGGGGGATCAAACTCCAGTTGACCTCGTGCAAGGCAAGTGGCCTCCCCATTGTACTGTCACTCCGGCCCCTCTTGTCTTGTTCTTGTTTCTGTTCTGATCAAGCTTGGGCCTGCCTCATGCAAAACCTGATGAAAGTCTGAGAGTCCAGTGACAGGGTGCTTACCTTGCACGCTGGCAACCTGGGTTCAATCCCTAGCACCTCCCTTCTCCGGACCACCCCCCAAAAATAAGTCCTTCACTTTTTTTAATTTTTTTTTTTTTGTTTTGGGCCACACCCTGCGGTGCTCAGGGGTTACTCCTGACTCTTCGCCCAGAGCTCATTTCGGGTGGTGCTGGGATGTCTGGGATGTCCTTACCAGCTGTGCTATCGCTCCTGCGGCCAGTCCTTCATTTTTTATTCTTTCTCTCTAGTCCAGATCCTATTCTTCTGGAAACAGAAAAGGTTTTCTCTCTGGCTTGGTCGATAACATCAAACAAGAATTGGCCAAAAACAAGGAAATGAAAGAAAGCATCAAGAAATTTCGGGACGAGGCTCGGAAGTTGGAAGAGTCCGATGCGCTCCAGGAAGCCCGGAGGAAATATGTGAGGGGTGACACAGATGGGGGAGTTGTGTGCATGATCTGGGGGGGTCTCTTGCTGTGGGGCTCTGTCCTCACCATCAGCCCCAGAGTCCACCCTAAACCTCCATACCTGCTTGGTGGTTTGCTTTCTTTGGTTTCATGTCATTCCACTAGAGGCTGGCTTTTTGGTGGGTGGGTCACCCCCAAGGTGGAAGCGGGGCTCCCCACATGCAGGAACTGCATTTCAGGAACCCCGTCCCCTCTAACTCCCCAGAAAACCATCGAATCAGAGACAGTCCGTACTGGCGAGGTGATCCGGAAGAAGCTGGGGGAGCTCACGGGCTCTGTGAAGGAGGTAACGGTCTCGAGCTCACCTCTTGGGGTACCCATGTGGGGTGAGGGGTGACCTGGCATGCAGCTGGTTGGCCCCTGGAGCCCCATCATCCAGGGCGTCTGTTGGCATGGCCCAGAAGCAGGAGGGGATCAAAGTGTGTGGGGCCCGAGTGATGGCACAGTGGGGCAGGCGTTTGACTTGAATGCAGCTGACACAGGTTCGAGCCTCGGCATCCCATATGATCCTCTGAGCCCATTGGGAATAATCCCTGAGCAATGCCCTTGGCCACCTTGGGACATCCCTGTGGTACCAGTGCAGGAGCCTGTTCACCCAACACACTCTTCCCAGAAGATTTTCTGCAATCATTTTCCCCCTCCCAGCCCCCCAAGTCCTGCCTGGGGTGCGCCGACACCCCCCTCTCTGTGTCTCAGTAGAGTCTCGACGAAGTTGGTAAAAGCGACCTGGGCCGGAAAATCAAGGAGGGCGTGGAGGAGGCTGCCAAGACTGCCAAGCACTCAGCTGAGTCGGTGTCCAGGGGTGGCGAGAAGCTGGGCCGCTCGGCCGCCTTCAAAGCCTTGTCCCAGGTGAGGGTGGAGCCCTGTTCAAACCGCAAAGGTTCTCAGCACCAGGGTCTACACCTGTCTTGCCTCGGGAGCTCAGGGCCAGTGAAGGGTCCCCATTCCTGGTGGTGAGTTACCAGCCCAGTGCCTCAGCTCTCCAACATGTGGTGGGATGCTTGGCTTGTGGGTTACTGATCCCTGAGCTCCACCCTAAAACCAAGTTGAGGGGTGCAAAGGTTGGGTCACTGCAGTTCCGTAGTGGCAGGATTGACTTGTATTGGAAATTCCTGATTCAGTAGCTGCCCGTGTTGGGGGCAGAAGGGTGACAGAGAGGACCCTGTCTACAGGGGGGGGGGCAGGGGGGGCGGGGAGAAGAGGTGGGACATATCTGCCCTGTAGCACGTAAAGGGTCACTTTGAGCACTGAAGGAGGGTCCTCTAGAATGGCAGGAGGACTTCATGTTTCTGGGAGGGGTGTCCCCTGGTGGGAGGTCTGGGAATGACCTTGGCTGGCACCCCGCCTGGGTAGCTGCCCACAGCCCCGCCGCCTCCCAGTACAGGGCCATGCTGGACCTTGGTCAATTCGAGATACCACCATGCAGACAGCAAGGGTTGGGGGGTGGGGGTGCTGGCCAGGATCTTAGCACCTATGGGCTGGGCCTTGCTCTGCTGCAGGGGGTGGAGTCGGTAAAGAAGGAGATTGACGAGAGTGTGCTGGGCCAGACGGGGCCCTACCGGCGGCCAGAGCGGCTCAGGAAAAGGAAGGAGTTTGCTGGGGAGAAGCTCAAGGAGGAGAAAGTGTTTGAGCCCAATGAGTAGGTGCTGGGCAGGGCCAGGAGGGGGCGAGGCGGGGCAGGGTGTTCCTGCTGGGGTTCCTGGGGAAATGGCAGAGGGTGGTGGGACAGAAAAGACCCCCCTCACCTGCCTGCTTCCTAGGGAGGCCCTGGGTGTCGTCCTGCACAAGGACTCCAAGTGGTACCAGCAGTGGAAGGACTTTAAGGACAACAATGTGGTGTTCACGCGTGAGTGGCTGGAGTGGGGGGCTGATGTGGGCCTTCCTTGTCATTTCTGACCCATGACTGAGGGAGTCTGGAGCCCCTCAGTTGCCCGAGAAGTGGGCTACTCTGACCCTGCCCCCACTCCCCACCTTACCAGGCTTCTTTGAGATGAAGATGAAGTATGATGAGAGTGACAATGCATTCATCCGGGCCTCCAGGGCGCTGACTGACAAGGTCACAGACATGCTGGGTGAGGCCCCCCACTCCCCTCGTACCTCCTGGGGGCAGGTGGCATTGCATGGCCCAGCACCCTCACTTCCTCTACTGGGCCTGGCTGCCACCAGGGGGCCTGTTCTCCAAGACAGAGATGTCCGAGGTACTCACGGAGATTCTGAGGGTGGACCCTGCCTTCGACAAGGACCGCTTCCTGCAGCAGTGCCAGAGTGACATCATCCCCAACGTGCTGGAGGTAGGTCGCCATCCCCACTGGGCCTTTGGGCTGAGGAGGGCCTTGGCCAGCAGACACAGGTCCAGGGTCACCTTTCTGGGGCTGTCTGAGGCCTGACTGGTTCCTACCACGGGAACTGAGAGTCTCACTCAGACTCAGCTGCGTCTGCCTCTTTCCCCCAGGGACACAAGGATGCATACAGCAGTTCTGCAGGTCCACCCCCTCAGATCACCAATCCGCCCTATCCACAGCCCTCAGGTTGCTCAAGGCCTGCCACAAGTCCCCTGCCCCTGTCCCTCTCAAATGTGGCCCCATTTCCCTGTTCCTGCCAGCACCGCCAGTCTCTGTTCCCCTCTTTCTCGAACTTCCTGAAATCTTCCTGGGGCCACATCCCTTAGTCTTACCTTCCTCTGGCAACACCTGTAATCCCCAACCCTTACCTGGCCACGCCTCTGTCCAGTCCCTCCCCTTGCCTGACTCTGCCTCTATCCAGCCCTATCCCTCAAAACTCAACCTCTTGCCTGGCCTCGCCCCTCGATGCTCCCTGTAAACTCTTCGGGCAAAACACTGCTTCCCTTCTTGACTCAGTTTCCCAGTTGGTATCCCAGTCCAGCATGCTGCCACTTTCTTCGTCTACCAGCTGACTGGGGCACCCTCTGATGGCTACAAAGGCTGGAGCCTCCCTGTATGCTACCTGGGATCTGTGGCAGGGTCCCCCTGCTGCACCCAGACCCCAGCCTGGGTGCCCCCGAGACACAGGGGTGGCAATGTCCCTGCCACCAAAGTGATTCCTTCCCAGGCTTCATATTTACCCCCCCTTTTTTTATGACTTTTCCCATTTCAGGCCATGATCTCAGGAGAGCTCGACATCCTCAGAGACTGGTGCTATGAGGCAGTGAGTATTCCAGGCTGATTCAGCTCAGGCCCTGAGAGCAGCGGAACTTAGGATCAGGGGGAAGGGGACCCCTCTCCTTGCCCCAAGTGCAGTCCTCAAGCCACCTCTGCCCTTGCCCCTCAGCACAATCCTCTCAGATTAGATTATCCCCCTGGCAGGTCCTTTTCGGTACCCCTGGGCCAAGGGTCTTCCCCCTCTCACCCTGGTCTACAGGGGGACTCACCTTTGCTCTGTTCCTGGTACTCCAAGCACTGCTGTAGGTAGCTCCCCTGTTCCACAACACCTGACACCCCTGAAATGGTGGTGGCCTCGGAAGAGGAGTATTCAGCCATCAGGGAGTGGGAGGTGCAGGTGACCCAAGTGACCGGAACCCAGGGTCTGGCTTTGGCCAGATCGGCAGGGTTTGGGGGAAACAACCCAAAGCCCACAGTAGAAGGGGGTGCAGAGTCCTGGGTGCTCTGGCCTAGATGTGATTGGTTGGAAGGACACGGGAGGGGGGTGTCTCCAGCAGTGCTCTGGGACCCAGTGCTGTCCTCTGGTTTAGTGTTATTGGGGGCCACTGCAGCTGTGCTGAGGGATTGGGGGCAGTGGGCCGGGCTTGAGAATTTCCGACACCAGCTCTAACCCCCTGAGCTGTCTCCTGTCTCTGGCCTTGCTGTCCACCATCACCTCACCCAGAACCCTCCAGTCCCCACACCCCCCTTCCTCTGGAACCCCACTTTCGTCATGAAAGCCCATGGGATCAGGAGGGCCTGTCTTGGAGGTTTCTCCATCCTCTCTCCCTGCAAGATCCCAAAACCCCAGAAAAATAGACGCCAGGGACTTCCCGCCTGGCCAGCCACCCTGTCCTGGCACAGCCTGTAGGCTGGGCACGGGGCCCCGTGTCCCCAGGAGGCTTCCTGGCAGGTGGCTCCCTTTAACCTGCTCTCCCTGACCCTCGCGCAGCCTGTGGGTGCACCCAGCCCCCCCCACCCTTCCCGCAGAGTCTTTATATTAAGCAAGTGCCGCCTTTTTTGGCTGAGTCTGTTGTCCCCAGCTCACAAACAACTTGCTTTTGCAAGGGGAGAAGATGTCAGGGTGGCTCTGAAAATCCTCCCCTGCACGGTGACTAATCACTGGGGAGACAGAGAGTGAGAGAGAGAGGGAGAGTCTGTGAGACAGAGAGACAGGGAACGAAAAAGTGTGTGTGGTGTAAGAAATTGTGTGTGTGTGTGTGTGTTTGTTTGAGAAAGAGACAAAGAGAATGTGAGTATTCACGCTGCCAAGATGAGGAACTGGATTATCTTGGCCTAAGAGTCGCCAGGCCCCCAGAAACCCTGCAGGCTGTCCCCACTTCTAACATTCCCCCACTCTCATACCCAGAAGCCTTGTTCTTGGGGCACCTGCCCTGGAGCTCATTGCAGAGCCCCCATAGTGGCAAGGAGTGGGAAAGCCTAATGAATTATGGACACCCCCCCCCTCAGGACATGAGCACAATGGGGATCAGACCCAAGGCAGCTGCACCAGGGCAACTCCAGACATGGGCTCCGCCTGCCACCCTTCCCCCCCATATCCCCGGGTGGCGCCGAGTTGGTACCTAGTGTTTGCCTGCCAAGAGGGAAGCCGTGCAGTGGCTGCCAGGGGTGCCCCGAGCTGCCTGCTGGGACCTGCACTCTGGGTACCTCCATGGACCTGGAACCGGTTCCAGAAGGCTGGGGGCAGGGGGAAGGGCAGGGGGACCGAGCCCTCACCCCTCACCCCTTCCCCTTCCCCTGCAGACCTATAGCCAGCTCGCTGTCCCCATCCAGCAGGCCCGGGCTCTGGGCCTACAGTTCCACTCGCACGTCCTGGACATAGACAACGTGGATGTAAGTGTGGCTGGGCCAGGGCCAGGGGGGGGTCACTGTTGCCAGCTGGGGGGCCCTTGCAGCAAATGCCCATGTCTGGATGGTAGTGCTGACCCCATACCTCACCGGGAAGGAGGCATTGGACCACTGAGGTCTTTCCTGCCACTTTACCTGGGGAAGCTGAAGGTTTGACACCCTGGTTTGGGGGCTATACGCCTCTTAATTCTGGGCTGGGAAAGGAGCTGGGGGAACTTAGTGTTGATTCTCCGAAACTTTTGTTTTTGGGCCACACCCATCGATGTTCAGGGGTTACTCCTGGCAGGCTTAAGTGACCCTCTGGGATGAAGGGGATCGAACTCAGGCTGGCCTTATGCAAACACCCTTCCAGGTGTGCTCTAGCTCCAGCTTGCTTCTTGGCAGCTTTCACCTCCTGCTCATAATTTGGGGGCAAGAACTTGGCTGAATGGAGGAGCCCGGGGTGTGCCCCTCCCAACTTGGTGGGTGGGTGTGGTTTCTCTTTTGGGGGCCCACTCTGAGCCCCGCCCCTGACCCGCCCTCTCCTCACCCCCAGTTGGCGATGGGCAAGATGATGGAGCAGGGCCCGGTGCTGATCATCACCTTCCAGGCGCAGCTGGTAATGGTCATCAAGAACCCCAAGGGCGAGGTGGTCGAGGGCGACCCGGTGAGTGCGGGCCGGCCCCGTGGTGGGTGTGCACCCCCGCGCCCCTTTCTGCCCATTTGGCGGCCCCCACCGCCGCTCACCGCCCTGGCTCCCCGCAGGACAAGGTGCTACGCATGTTGTACGTGTGGGCACTGTGCCGCGACCAGGACGAGCTCAACCCCTACGCCGCCTGGCGCCTCCTGGACATCTCGGCGTCCAGCACCGAGCAAGTCCTCTGAGTGCCACCGCCGGGACCCCCAGCTCCAGGGCTGGGTCCCCGCAGCCCGACTCGAGGATGGAGCCCTTCAGGACCAGACGTGGCCCTGCTCCCCTGGCTCAGAAAGGCCATGGCTGAGCCAACTGACCTTGCGAGGGGCGAGGGGGCTGCTCCCCGGCCCTCTGTGTCCCTCTGGTCTGGGGGCCACTGCTGCAGAGCTGAAGGGCGCAGACAGTGAGTGCCAAGACCTCCAGCCCAGGGACTCCCTGTGGGGACAGAGGCAGGAGCCCCGGAGCCCTGGCAGCCAGATCATCTTAGCTCCACCCTTTTTTTTTTAAACTGTGCTTTTACCGTGTACATACGCTTGAGATTTGGAAATAAAGCACCATGCAGGAAAAGTGCGTGACGGTTTGCATGTGCATCACTCTGCGCGGTTCATTAGGGCTGGAGTCTGGGGGTGCCGAGAAGGCTTTGGGGAGATGTCAGATCCTCAAAGACATCTGGCCTGTGGCTTGATTTTGTTTTGGTGGGGGGGCACACCCGGCTGAGCTCAGGGCTGACATCTGGCTCTGCTCCGGAATCACTCCTGGCAGGGCTCAGGGGACTCTGGGGTGCCAGGGTGCCCGGGTTGGGTACATGCAAGGTCAGCGCCCTCCCAGCTGTTTCATCGCTCTGGTCCCTGCCTGTGATGTGAGAAGATTTCACCTTGCTTGATTAAGGAGCTGGAGACTAGTGGCAGAGCCTAGAAAAGGAACTTGGAGGTTGGGGGGGGGGGTGTTGAGCTTTGCGGGGGTCCGCGGGGCTGTGGGGTGGACTTGAGCTATTTGGGAGGACAGGCATGGGGGGGGGTTCAGGGGGAAACATCCAAACCCTTGCCAGAGGGTGGGAGGGAGAGAGTTTCGGAGGTGGCCTGCGCGGGCGAAGGCGGCGTGGGGTGGGGTGGGGTGGGGGGCGCCAGGGTGTGGTCCTGGGTCCCAGGGAATCGGGGAGGTGTGGGGGGGGCGCTGGCAGAGTCGGGGTGCGGCCGCTCCCCGCACAGGCTCCGCCCTCGCCGTCCCCGCCCCCGTCGCCATGGGAACAGCCGCGGCGGCCCCGCTCGGGCTCCGCGTCGGGCGCTCCAGGGGCGGGCGGGCGGGCGGGCGTGCGGGGTGGGCTGAGCCGCGGCCGGGGAGCGGAGCGGAGAGAGAGAGAGAGAGAGGCCCGGAGCGAGCGCAGCGGAGCGGAGAGGGCGCGGGGCGCGGAGGAGATCGCGGCAGCCGCGGGGTCGGTGCCCGTCCCGGTGGAGCTGGCCAGGGTGAGGGGCGCGCCCGGCGGGTGTCCCGCAGGGCCGGGGGTCCGGGGGCGGCGGGGGAAGGGGTCCCACGCCCGAGAAAGAACAAAGGCCGCGTGGCCGCTGGCTGCGCGCTCGCTCGCTCTCTCGCTCGCACCTGTTGTGCGCGGGGCCGTGCGGGTGTCGACACCCCAGGTCGTCCACGGCCCCGCGGTCCGCGCGCGCAGCGTTCCGCGAGTTGCACGCCCCCGCTCCTTTGGGTCGGGGCTGGAGGGCGATCGTGGCCCCAGCGGGGGGTCTCGGGGGTCCCGGACGGACGCCGCACCCCACCCCGGTCCTCCCTCCGCAGGGCGCGGCGATGTGAGGGAGCCATGAGCGCGGCGTGGACGCTGTCCCCCGAGCCGCTGCCGCCGTCCACGGGGCCCCCGGCGGGCGCGGGGCTGGACGCCGAGCAGCGCACCGTGTTCGCCTTCGTGCTGTGCCTGCTCGTGGTGCTGGCGCTGCTCATGGTCCGCTGCGTGCGGATCCTGCTCGACCCCTACAGCCGCATGCCCGCCTCGTCCTGGACCGACCACAAGGAGGCCCTCGAGCGCGGCCAGTTCGACTACGCCTTGGTCTGAAGGGCCCGACCCCCCACTTTCTCCCCCGCCGCCCCCCAACCCCAAGCTCCCTTCCCCAGTTGGTGCCTTTTCCACCTCTACTCCCCCCGTCTTGGCAGTCTTGTGATCCTGCCCTGACCCCCTGACCATGAGTGCTGCCGTGTGTGTTTCTAAAGACGGGGACCCCTCCTTCTCCCCCTTTGCCTCCTTCCCTCCCCCTTTATCTACCTTCTGGCCCCCCCCTAAGTGTTGAGGCCCTCCTCCGTGGGCCAGGCCCTCCTGGGTTCCCGGAGACTATGTTCATTTGCCCATAGTGGTCGTTGTGTCCAGGATGCGTGGGGGTGTCCTCGAACCCCTGCCCTCCTCTGCCTCACTGGCCCCTACGCCCTGCCCTGCCCTGCCTCGCCTCTCTCCCCCCACCCCTGGTGATAATAATAATAAAAAGCTTTTCTGGAGCTCTAACTGCATGTGAAGTGCCTGCCTGCTGCTGCTGCACATGCCCGCCCACGTTTTCATGACCAGGGTTACATGCCAACGTGCCGCAGGTGGCCTGATGCTTGCCTGGACCCAGGGCCAGGGTTTTGGAACTTAAGGTTGACTCTTGTGGGGTGGTTGTTGTTTTTAGTTTTAGGGCCACGCCCAATGGTGCTCAGGGCTTATTCCTGACGGTGCTCAAAGCTCATTTGCTGGCTCAGGGCTCACGATTCACTCCTAGGGGCTCAGGTCACTCTATATGATGTTCAGGGTGGAACCTACATGGTTCTATGGTCTGCTACATGTAAGGCAAGACCCTGCTGTACTATTTCTTCAGCCAGCCCCTCTTGTTTTTTTTTGGGGGGGCCCACACTCAGGGCTTAGGAGCCCCTCCTGGTGGTGTTTGGGTGCAGGGGTGGACTCCCTTTTTTACTAAGCACAAGCCCTTTGAGCTCTCTCCCCCTTGTTTGTTCTTTACCACTGTGGAGGCCACAAAAGCCAGGCTTATGTGTGTAGGGCTGACTGATGAGTAACCAACTCCAGCCCCCCAGCTCCAGGCCCCATTGTGATGCTCCTTTTCTTTCCGGGAATCTGGGGAGATGTGGAGGAGGAGGGGGATGTCATGGGACAGACTCAGGGCAGTGGGGAGCTGGGCTAGGGTGCCCTCAGCCGGCCCTGGCGCCGTCTCCCAGAACTGGCATGAGCTCCTGGCGCTGCCTCAGGCCTGCCAGCTCCACACGGGGCCGTGGACAGCCCGGCCAGGCTGTTGTAGCCTCTGAGCAGCGCCGTGGGCTGGCGCTGCTCCCCAGCCCGCGGGGAGAGGGGGTATGCCAGGGGAGCAGAGAGTGTTTCTATATAAGGAAACTTGTGAGTAAGGCTCCCCGTGGGCGGACACTCGTCCTCCTCAAATGGGGGTGCAGCCTGACCCCGCACACTGAAGGGGGAGGCGGAGAAGAGGGAGATGTGCGCTGCGAAGACGCAGCAGCAACTTTGAAGATTTGAGGTTCTGCTCAAATGCTCTGCTCCCCTCAGAGCCCCACTGTGATCTGACCCACCCAATCGTGCCCACTCTGGACCTGGGGCCCCCTCCCTCCCTCTGGTCACCCCACTTGGACAACTCTGATACCTACGACTAACCACCCCCCCTTACAAGTACCAAAACTCCTTCCCTCGACATGGCCAAAGCTAAGTGGCCCTGGGCTAGAACTGGTACAGGGGGGGACCATCTGCAAGCACCTAGCACCTCCTGACAAGATCCAGACCCCCCAAGATCTGCCTCTTGGTTTAACCTCTCACTTGCCAACTCATTTTCATGAAGAGAGTCAAATGAACTGGATCTTTATTCTGTCACAGAATGGGGGACTCAGGGCACAGAGAGGGGCAAGGTACAATGGGCCCCCACCCCCGCCATGACTCAACCGCACTTCTAAGCCCCCCCAAAAACATAAATTCAGGCACATTTCTTGGACCTCATTATTTTTGTTTTCTTTACCAACCCCTTGAACCTCTTGATGATCTGTGGCCAGTCTGAGCAGGATCAAAGGTGGGGAGGGGCTGGAGGCTTGCAGATAAGGGGGTACCCTCTGCCCACACACCCCTCATTGTGCAGGGCTGCTGACCCGGCCCAGGAGCTCCAGGGGCACCAGGAACGGGTTCAGGGGACAAACACCAGGCACCTTCCAGTGCGAACTCGAGTCTCTGGGCTCCTCAGCTTGTGAGGGGGTCGAGCTGGCCTCTTCCTGTGGCCCGGAGTCTCTGGGCTCCTCAGCTTGTGAGGGGGTCGAGCTGGCCTCTTCCTGTGGCCTGGAGTCTCTGGGCTCCTCAGCTTGTGAGGGGGACGGGCTGGCCTCTTCCTGTGGCCCGGAATCTGTCCTTGCATCTGTCACCCCTACATCCACGTCTGCGGGGTCGGGCTGGGGGTCCGTCAGATGCTGATACATGTCCAGCATGTGCTGGACCAGGGCCTCGCATGGCAGCTTCTTCAGCTCCTCGGGAAGGGCCATAAGCAGGTCCAGGACCACAGCAGACTCTGAGGACGAGAAGAGACATGTGGAGTCAGGGCTGTGGCTCCATCTTGACCCCAGAAGCCCTTTTCTTTTGTTTGTTTGTTTGTTTGTTTGTTTTTTGGGTTTTTTTTTTTTTTTTTTTGGGCCACACCCGGCATTGCTCAGGGGTTACTCCTGGCTGTCTGCTCAGAAATAGCTCCTGGCAGGCACGGGGGACCATATGGGATACCGGGATTCGAACCAATCACCTTTGGTCCTGGATTGGCTGCTTGCAAGGCAAATGCCGCTGTGCTATCTTTCCGGGACCCCCAGAAGCCCTTTTCTGCCCAGCTGCTGCACCCATCCAATTCTTACCTGCTGCTGAGAGCTCGGGACCAAGGCCACTGCGTGTCAGGGAAGACAGGTACTTATAGATCTTCTCAAAATCCACTGTCAGGTCTTCTGGCCCCTCTAGAGGGGCTGGTGGGGTGGGGCTAGGCACCGTAGGGGTAGAGCCAGGTGGCCTGGGGGCAGGGGCAGGGACACTAGGGGTGGGCCCAGGTACCTCAGGGGTAGGGCTAGGCACCTCAGAGGTGGGGCCAGGAGTCTTAAGGCTAGAATCCAGGGGGTCAGAAGCTGGCCTGGGCGCCTCTGCAGCAGGGCCGGATGGCTCAGTGGTGGGGTGTGCTTGTTTTCCGGGAATGCTGAGAATCAGTGGCCGCCCACGAACCAGTGTTGGTTTGGGGGGGATGGAGTGCAGGAGGCTAACAGGCTCTGTGGCTGCGATGGTGAATACCTGCCAGGAGAAAAGATCAGGGCCGACCACTGAGCTCAGAAGGGCTGATGAATAGCCAGATCATGGAGCTAGGGGAAGGGCCTGGGACCCAAGTCTGCCCTCTCTGGGCTCTCATTCACCATTCCCTCCCCTGGCTGCCCGGGGAAGGGTTGCTGTACCTGTGAGAACGCCGCCATCAGTGTCTCCTCCAGTGGGCCAGTAATCTTCTCAGCCAGATCGATCCATACCTGAGCGGGACAACCAGGTGTACATGTGGTCAGTCTCGGGGGTGTGGGGTGAAGCCTGCAGAGGGTTCTGTTAAGCCCTGATCATCCGAGATCTGCCAATCAGGTATACTACATGTCCCAGAGACCTTTGTTGCCAGCCTCACCTCAATGGGGGCCGGAGTCTGTGTTCCCCGGCATCTTGGGCCCTGAGCACCACCTGGATACAACCTCTGAAAGGCTTCCCTGGTTACACGGCCCTTCAGTTGCCAGAGGAATTTCTTGACCTGGAGAAAAGGAAAAGAGAAGATGGAAATGACTTTCTACGGACTCAGTGCTGGAGGAGGAAAGGAAACCAAACTCCACATAAGATCTGCCCTGAGTGGGGCCGGAGAGATAGCATGGAGGTAAGGCATTTGCCTTTCATGCAGGACGGTGGTTCGAATCCCGGCATCCCATATGGTTTCCAGAGCCCGCCAGGGGCGATTTCTGAGTACAGAGCCAGGAATAACCACTGAGGATGCCTGGTGTAACCCAAAAACAAAAAACAAACAAACAAAAAGATCCGCCCTGCAAGCACTTAGCTGGGTGATTCCCCTATTTGTCTTCTTACATTCTGGCCCCATGTCAACCTCATTCGAGCCCAGTCCCACACCTCCACACCCAAACAGGTGACTTTGCACACACACACTTCGCCCCATGCCACCACCATGTGGGGGTCTCATCCAACCTCCCAATCTTTTTTTTTTTTTTGGTTTTTGGGCCACACCTGGAAGTGCTCAGGGGTTACTCCTGGCTGTCTGCTCAGAAATAGCTCCTGGCAGGCACGGGGGACCATATGGGACACAGAGATTCGAAACAACCACCTTTGGTCCTGGATCAGCTGCTTGCAAGGCAAACGCCCTGTGCTATCTCTCCGGGCCCCAACCTCCCAATCTTACCCTTCAACTCGCTCTGCCCCTCCATCTTCTTGTGCATATAACACCAGCCTTGAAAATCTAGTCTTTGGGGCTAGAATGATAGTACAGTGGCAGGGCGTTTGCCTTGCTCACTATCAAGCCGGGATGAAACCGGGTTTGACCCCGGCATCCCATATGGTCCCCCAAGCCTGCCAGGAACGATTTCTGAGCACAGAGCCAGGAGTATCCCCTCTCTGAGTGCTGCCGTGTATGGCCCCAAAAAACCAAAAACAAACGAAAATCAAGTCCTCTAGGAATCGCTCCTGGCCCAGCCCACCAAAAGGCCACGCCCCCAGGTGCGCCAACACCGCCCAGCCAATCAGGTCCCTCCTACCAAACCCTTCCAAAGGGCCTGTCATTTACATATAACAGGCCCCTCCCACGTCAAGCCACGCCCACACCCATCCGGACACGTGTCTGGAGCGCTAACCACGCCTACCCTACAAGCTCCACCCACCCGACTGCAGACACGCCTATCTAAGCCCCGCCCCGTTCATTAGGCCACGCGACTCCGCTACGCCCCGCCCACAACTAACCACGCCCCGGAAGCCTCACACCTTAGCTCCGCCCTCCCCGCTCAGGCCCCGCCTCCAGCCTCGTTCTGCTGTGCCCAGGACTCCGTCACCTCGGCCTCGCTCCGGCCCGGCAGCTCCCGGGCCAGCTCCGCCGCCTCCAGCTCTGGCCTGCCCCGCCTCGCTTGCAGGAGTCGTAGCAGCTGCCGCCTCTCACTGCTGCTCCAGATCGCGGGCCGAGCGCTCGCCTCTTCCAGATAGCGCGCCGGGGCCGCTCGCCGCCGCTGAGGGGGCTTCATGCTGGCGTCCGCTCGCTGCGGCGTTGGCGCTGCGGTGGAGTCGCTTCCGGGGTAGGCGGAGCTACGAGGGATCGCAGAGGACAAATAAGCTCAGCGCGGAGGCGGAAGCAGCTGGAGGCGTGGCGGCCCGGAACCGCCTCTGTTGAAATTGACGAGGAAACTGACTGACAGCGGGACGCTCGCAGGGATGGATGGATGGACCAGACCCACCCGCTTGCCTCGGACGTCATTTCCAAACCGGATTACAGAGACTTTAGACTCTCCACGCCTGGATCAGGCATAGGAAACCCCCCACTGTGACCTTCCCTCTGGAAGAAGGGTGGGTCCCGCCGGCTTGACACGCGGTGGATCAGCCCCGCCTGGGTAGGGCGGATATCTGGCTCTGCGCTCTCCAGGGATCACTCCTGGCAATGCTCAGGGAACTCCATGGGATGCCGAAAATTGTACCCGGCTAGGCTGCGTGCAAGGCAAGCCCCCTCCTCCCGCGCCCCGGCATCGTAAGCGCTTTAAATCTTTGCCCAGCCTCAGTTTCCTCTTCTGGAAAAAGGAGCTGATCCCCCGGCTTTTGTCTATGCTCAGGGAAGGGGGACGTCGAGCCCCAGATGTAAAGAAGAAAATGAGGCCGGAGAAGAGACCCAGAGGCCAACAACACCACCCTGAACGAGAACCGAGTCTGCACACTGGGGAACGGGGCAACAGAGAAGACCTAGCTTTGGGCCGATTGCTGCCGGCACAGGTGGAAGAAGGAAGCAGGGCTTAAGGCGTGAACTAGTGGGGTGGAGTGGTCGGTCACTTCGCTCCCGCGGATCGCCCGGGCGCTTTTCAGCAAAGCGTATGTGTGATGAGCATGTGAGCCCCACGCTTGCATCGGACCTGCCCCCAACCCTAGCAGCCCCAAGGTCCCATCCGTGCACCCGGGGTACACACACACAGACCTCAGACCCAGGCTTTGAGTCCAGATGTTTATTCAGCCTAGATCCTAAGCAGGAGTTGAAGGGGAGGAGCAGGGCCCAAGGATGGTGATCCAGGCGGTTCAAAGGACCGGGGTAGCTGCTCCAGTACCGGTGTTCTGGGCTCATCCATCCCCAGGCCCCTTTGAGGCGCTCCTTCCCTGGTGAAAGACCCCATCCACCCACCCAGGCTGAATGTGGGAGCAGTTTTTTGCATACCAGGTCTTTCTATATTTTTAGCCCATCCTTGACCTCCCCCATCGTTCTGGCGGTGTGCGAATGGGGGGGGGTAGGTGTGAATTCTGAATTCCTGCCTGCTGGAGGTCTGAGGGCCACTTGTGAACCCCCAAGGACAACCCTCCCCAGCCCCAAGAAAGCCCCATCCCATGAGTTGCCAAATTAATCCCGATCGTGCATTTCCCCCAAAATCACCCTCAAAATAGGGTGTATCATGTATTTTCCCGAAGATGGTTATGGGCGTTATAGTCGTTCATACGAGTGAGTGGGGGAAGAGGGGGGTGCAGTGGGGAGGCAGATCCATGCCCTCCTTCCTCCTGTGTTGCTATCCGGACAGCAGGACATCGCTTTCCACCCCCCGCACCTAATTACCTGCCTCACTGAGGCCTCCCGGCCTGGGGGCCGCTGGGCGAGGCTCTGGGAGGCGGACCAGGAGGTGGAGGTCCTGGAAGGCAAAACCCAGCCTGCAGCTCGCTGCCTGGACAGGGGCGACTCCTAGCGGCCCCTGAGGGTATTGCGGGGCCCGTGCGGGGATTCCGGGGGACGGTGGGTTGGGGGATCAGTGTAGGACCCCCGGCGATCCGAGGCCCATACCTGAGTGCGCGCAGATGAGACCGAGGCCGGCGGCCAACGCGGCCCCCAGCACGAAGGCGGCCACCACCAGGGCCACCACCGGGGCGGGCTCCAGGGCCGCCGGGGCTGGCGCGGGGGCCTCGAGACGCGGGACTCGGCCCGGGACGGCCTTGGGGGGTCCTGCGGGGGGGAGAGGGCCAGGCTGGGATCGGGGACCGCGCCCTGGAACCCGCTCCACCCCCAGCTGCCCCGCGCTCACTGGGCGGCGGCCTGGGCACGGTGACCACGATGGGCTGCGTCAGCGTGTGCAGGTGGGGACCGTCCCCGTCGGCGCTCAGGTTCCGCCCGCCGCTGAGCCCCGCGCACGCCCCGTCCTGCTGGGGCTGGCACTAAGGGTGGGGGGCGGAGAGGTCAGGGACGCGGGGGTCGGCCTCGTCCTCCAGGGTATGTGCTCGCTCCCTTCTTTGGGTTTGTTTTGGGGCCATGCCCAGAGGCACTCGGGTTACTCATGGCGGTGCTGGGGGGGACCATATGGGATGCTGGGCATTGAACCCGGGTCAGATGTGTGCCAAGCAAACGCCCTACCTGCTGTTCTATGGCTTCTGCCCCTCTTTTTTGTTTTTTTTTTTTTGTTTGTTTGTTTTTGGGCCACACCCGGCGGTGCTCAGGGGTTACTCCTGGCTCTCTGCTCAGAAATAGCTCCTGGCAGGCACGGGGGACCACATGGGACACCGGGATTCGAACCAACCACCTTTGGTCCTGGGTCGGCTGCTTGCAAGGCAAACACCGCTGTGCTATCTCTCCGGGCCCCCCTCTTTTGTTTGCCCCCCCCACACACACACACCTAACAGGACACAGGTCTGACTCCTGATTCGGTGCCCAGGGGATTGCATGGGATGCGGGGGATCAAATCCACTGCATTATGTATTATTACTCCTGCGCCAGGTTCACGCCCTTCTCCCGCCACCGGGACCCTGGACGTCCAGGCCCGGGGACTCAACCCTTAGACAGTGGAGGGGCCCAAAGTTCGGGCCCTTCTGAGTCACATGATCCAGCTTCTAGCGCATCGTACCTCTGTACAGAAAACGCGCTGTGGGGATCCGAGCCTCACCCAAGGGACGCGAGAATCCTGCCCTGGAGGGGCGCGCAGAACCCCGCTGCCCGGCTCGGAAGGCCCTTCGCCTCCCCGCCCCTCCCCACCCGTTCCCGCACCGGCGACGTGCTGGGCGCGCGCGCACGGCGGGCTCCCCGGAGACGGCGGCGGCAGCGGCTGAGCTGGCAGTGCAGGAACTGCACGGAGGCGTTGAAGACCGGGCGCAGGCGGAAGCTGAAGCGCGCGGGGTCTCGCGGGGCGGCCGGCGGGAAGGCGACCGAGGCGTCGGCCGGGAGCCACCGCGCAGGAGCGCCAGCGCGGGCCCGAGGGCCGGGCGGGACGACGGGGTCACGGAGCAGCGGTGCAGCACCAGGCCCCAGCGCGCGGTCGGGCGGGCCAGCGCGGCCTGCGGGCGGAGGAGACGCGGGGGTCACCAGGCCCGCTCACCTGCGCCGCCCCGCCGCCCGCCCCGGCCCCGCACCTGCACGAACACGCGGCTGTCGGCCGGGACCTCCAGCGGGCCCGCGCGGCGCGGGAAGGCCTCGGGGCTGTCCGACAGCTCCAGACTGAAAAGGGGTCTGCGGAGCCAGGGCCCCGGCGCCGCGGGGAAATGGGGTGCTGATGGGGAGAAAGGGGCACAGAGCAGGGGGTGGCGCTGCCCCCCTCGCGGTGAGGTGCGCCGCGCCCCGTTTGCAGTCAGGACAGCACTGACGCTGCCCAGTGTCCAGCGACTCAGGTGGGGGGCAGCACCCACACGTCAGGTGTTGCCTGTAAAAGCAAAGGACGCCCCCCCCCAAGCCCTAGTCCCGTCTACATGGTCTTCCTCGGGGAGCTGCCCCAGTGGGGCCCCCCAGCCCGGGGTAGAAACATACCCGTGGATGGGGGGCGGCTGGGCCCGGCCAGGCTCTGTGCCAAGAGCAGGGCAGCCAACAGGAGCATCGCGACGGGTGGCATCGCGGCGCACAGGACAGGGCAGAGTGCGGGGCACCACCGTCCTTGGCTGGGTAGAAGCGGGGGCGGGGGGGGGGGGGAGGCGGCCCCGACACCGGGCGGCCCCGACACCGGAGCCAGGCCCCAAGGTCTGCGGGATTAAGGGCCCGGAGCTGGGTCTGGAGGGGCGGGCGGGCCCCAAGGTCTGCGGGATTCATGGCCCGGACTGCCGTTAAGGGGGGCCTCGCTGGCGGCCGGCAGTGGGCTAAGCGCAGCCCACCATCCCAGTCCTGACGCGGACCCCCACATCCCATCACCCTTGTGGGGCCCCCGCGGACACCAGACTGGAAGGGAGGTTTTTATTCTCTAGCGCCTGCGGATTTACAAACGGGGGTCAACACTGGCGGCCTGAGAAGGGCTCACAGACCCACCCAGCCCCTGCCTGCCTGGCCCGCCCCCCGCCGGGCTGGGGGTGGTGGGAGGTGATGGGGAGATGACAGTCACATTCAACCAAGAGAAAACTCAAGTTCAGTAAAAGTTATTAAAATAAAAACCAACAACCAAACACCAGATTGCCCTGCCAGGCACTCTTGCCACCTGCCCGGCTCACTGGGCAGAAATGCCTTGAAATTTGCTCATTTCGTGACTGTTGCTGTGTGTGGTGAGGCTGGGGACGCCCCCGACAACCTCACCTTGGGCTCTGGTGGGCGCAGGCTTTGGTTTGTTTTGTTTGTGTGTGTGTGTGATGGTGTTGTCCACGCCTGATCTGCATGCATCCCGACAACAAAGGGAGTGCCCAGGCCCTCAGTATCTCTCCACATTCCCAGCCCTTACTCCACGTGCCCTGCCACACACCTCTGAACCCCCACACTGGCTCTCTGCCATTCACTCCTACCCCAGTGACTCTCCAACACCTGCTCTATCTGCACTTGCGGGCATCCGTGCAGCCACGGCCACCCCTAAGCCCCCCGCTTCCCTGGTACCCGAGGTCCTCGGCTCACCTCCACCAGTCTGTGGCCAGTCTCCAGGACCCGGGAAAGAGGTGCAAGCACCTCCCAGCTCCCTGCCCTTAGACCCACCTTTGGGACTTTTCCCTCCAGGGCAAGAGGCCAAGCATGGGACCCCACCCCCGGTCTACACAAGCAGCTCAACATGACTTTGGTAGTTTCTGAAGGTACCTAGGAACTCCAGGAGTTCTCTCCACCCCTGCCACACCCCCACCCAGTACAATAAAATACAATAAACTTCAAAAAGGACCCCCTGAGATCAGAGAGAGAGAGAGACAGAGAAAGTGCCCACAAGTGAGAGCCACAAGCTCAGAGGCCACCTTTGCCACGAGGCTCCCAGGCCCTGTCCTTGTGGGGAGGGGACTGGGGGGGAGGGTCAGGGAGGGGAGGTAGAGGGGGTGGGGGGCGCGGAGAGACAGCGTGGAGGTGGGATGCAGGGTGGAGCGGACAGCGCTCCTAGTCCCAGGGCACCCCCCCACCCCAGGTTCCGATTGAATAAATAGCGAGTCTGTGCAGCGCCGCTCACTTCCCTTCACAGTGTCTGTTGGGGCGCCCGGAGCCTTCCTTCCACGTCCACAGTGGGCAAGCAGGGAGACGAGGGGCCAGCGCCCCACACCCCCACTTTCTGTCCTCAGCCCTCGGCAGCTTCCCAGGCCTCGGTGCTCCCCTGGAGGGCAGCTGGGGGCGCCCAGCGGGGAAGTGCAGGGGGCCGTGGCCACACCGTAGCCCCCCAGCTACCTGAAGAAGGGTAGGTGGTGCTGGCTCTGGATGCCACTCGTCCGCGGCGACTCTGTCTTGGCCATGACGTCCTTGAACCACGAAGCCACGTCCACGTCCAGCATCTCGTAGCGTTTGATGAAGCTGTGTTCCTGCAGGCACGGGTAGAGTTCAGGAACGTCTGCTGGGGGGGGCCAAGTGTACCCCAATGGCAGGCCTCCCAGGGGTAGGAAATCCAAAGGCAGGACATCTGGGAGCGGGGTGGGTGTCTCAAGGTTGGGATTCCAGGGCGGAACATTTGAGGGGCATGGTATTCCCAAAGGGATTTGTTGGGGGGGCAGATTTTGAGGGGTGGGACCTTCTGGTGGGATTCCAGATGCTAGGCATCTGAGGGACGTGGCATTGCTGATAGGTTGTAGGGACAGAGCATTCACAGGGAGGGGCCTTCAGGGTGGGATTCTTAGTGTGGGCACCCCAGGTGGAGGGATAGGGCTGCGATACTCACAAGTAGTTTATTATACTTTGGTCTCTTCCTGTGATCTTTAGTAAGGCTGTAGGAGGTGCAGGCAAAGAAGCTAGTGAGCACATGGGGGGTGGTTGGGCTCAGCTGCCCCCTGCCTTCCCTCACTAGGAAGTTTCCTGAGAGACGTGGGGAAGGTGCCTGGATGGGTCATAGAATTCCCAGGTCCGACCTCCAAGATCCCACCTGCACTGTGAGGCCAGTTTTTGGGGATGCCCAGGGCAGAGGGGCCTTCTGCTGGGCAGGGGAGGGGAGTCCAGTACCTGCACTGGGCCAACACCCCACCCTTAGGCCCCCAGTGCTCCTTAGAGGGAGCCTTTTGAGACTTCATAATACCCTCATCCTATAGTGCTGAGGGGGAAGGAAGCAGAAACAGGGGGAGAACAGGAACTGCTGCTGCCCCAGGGACCCTGAACTGCCAAGGTGGGAGCTGGTGGCCACGTAGTGGCCCCCACAGGGCTACCAGCCAACTACTGGCTCCAAGGCTGGGACTCTGCTCCTGTTTGTCTCCCAGCTGCAGCGGCCCGCACCCCACCTCACCAGTCTTTGACGAAGGACTGGAAGTCCCCTGAGAAGTCCATGTGGCCAGGCAGGAGCGGGGGCTCCTCCTGCAGGACCTTGGTGAGGACCTCGAAGTCGGTCTTGCAGTTCTTGTAGGGAAACTGTCCTGTCGCCAGCTCCACCTAGGGGACATCCGGCAGCAGGGGCTGGCAGAGGACACAACAGCAGCCCCAGCCTGGTTCCCTCTGCAGCCCAAGACCTGATCGCCCACCCTCCAAAAGGAGGGGCAAACACTCACCAACGAGATGCCCAAACTCCACACGTCTGCCCGGATGTCATAGTCAGGTTTGGTGGGATCAGGGGGGTCAATGCGCTCAGGCTGTGGGTGTGGGGAGACAGGTGAAACTGTGTAGCCCAGCAGCTGAGGCAATAGGACACCCCAGCCCATCCTCCAGGGCACCCCACGAACCGCCATGTAGGCTGCGCAGCCGGCGCTCCGCGTCTTGGCCTTGGAGTCCACAAGACGGCCGCTGATGCCAAAGTCACACAACTTGATCTGACCCCGCTCGTCCAGCAGGATGTTGGAGGGTTTCACATCACGGTGGATGACGCCGTGCTTCTCCTTCAGGTAGAAGAGCGCCTTGACAATCTGAGGCGGAGACACCGGTGACTGTGACTTGGGTGGCCAGAGACCAGTGGGCGGCCTGCCAGCGCCCCGATGCCCAGCCCCTCGGCTCAGCTCACCGCCACCGTCATCTTCCCCAGGATCCGCTCAGGGATGGGGCCCTGTACTCGCTTCTTGAGCTTCTCAGCGCACGTGCCCATCAGTTCCATGGCAATAAAGACATCGGTCTGTGGGGAGGAGCCAAGCGGAGGTTGGGGGGTGGCTGTACCCTTGGGTCCACCTGTCCCATGAGGTGGGGCAGGGCTCTGTTCCAGGGAAGGCGGGGAGGGAAACCTCAGGTCTGGGGATGAGGAGAGGGGCATGGCCTGGCTCTCAGGGGCGGGACTGGTGCTAGGTCTCAGAGCAGGGCAAGGCCTTGCTTGGTAGGCTCTCAGGGAGCCTAGCTCCTAGCGTGGCCGGCCTAGTTCCTCGGGACAGAGCTCACGTTGGTGATGAAAGTCCCAAAGCACTGCACGATGTAGGGGCAGTCATGGCTCTTGAGCACCACGTCCAGGTCCATGAGGATCCGCTTGTTCTCCTCCTTGTTGCCTGAGCGCCGCATTTGCTGCACAAAGAGCCAGGCTTCGTCTGAGCACAAGTAGGGAATAGGGAGGAGTCCTTTCTCAACCTAGGCCCACTGGTCTGGGGGCCTCACCTTGACAGCAATGACATGCCCCGTCTTCCGGAAGCGCATCTTCCACACCTGGCCGCAGGTTCCGCTGCCCATCTCCCCCAGGTTCTCCAGGTCACTGATTTCCGCCTGGTAACGCTGTTGGGGGGGGGGGGGGAATCGGGAATTGAGGAGCCACTGAGCCTTTGTTCCGCCCCCTCCCTCCTCCCAGCTGCTGCAGGAAAGGTCATACCTGGCCCCCGATGGTCAGGTAACCTGTCTGCTTCATGATCTCTTGCAGCTTCTGGTCGATTTCGATGCTGCAGGAACAACAGAGACAGCATGGCCTTGAGGAGGGGGTGCAGGGGTTCCCCTTAGCTGCCACCCTCGTTCAGGGAGAGGGTCCACCCACCGATGACATCATTCCAGCTCACCTTTCCATGCTGCGGGGTGCATACAGGGTGGATGGGAGACCCAGCATGTGGCGAGGCCGACTTGGGGGCGTGGGGTGCTGCGGGGAGCTCTCTGAGGATGGTGAGCGGCTGCCCCCATCGTTGGCCAACGGGAGTTGCAGGGCTGGGAGGGTGAGAGCCAGGGGCGGAAGAGGGGTGAGCTCCCAGTCACCCGGATCCAGGGCCAGCACTAAGGGAGTTGGGGGGGGGGGGTCCGCTGGGAACCTCACCTTCCCATGCCTGTGTGTGGGGCCCCTTGGGCAGGGAGCCCTGCTCTTCTCTCCCACCCACTGCTGTCCTCAATGTCTCGAGCCCTCCCTGGACAGGGCCCAGATTCCAACCTGGTCTTCATGAACAGAGACATGAGGCCTCAGGGCTAGGTCCTGATGACCCTTAGTCAATGCTCCCCCCAGTTCTCTTGCTCTGCCCACACTGTAGCTCATGCAGGCTAGAAGGACTAATCACAGCACCCTACACACACTCTGGGATCCCAGCCTTGGGATTGACACACCCCACATTCTGTTTCTGGGTTGGGGAGCCCCCCCCCCCCATCCGCCTTAGGGTCAAGGTGGAACTGTGAGACTTCAGCAAGGCCTACACAGCTGGGGCCCAGAGGGGCAAGGGAGTTAGGAGGAGGCCTGTGTGATTTGGGGGGGGGGGGGGGGACAGGGCCGGGGGGAGGGGCGGTCTGGTTCTCCCCGGCAGCCTGCATGCGACAGCTTGGACATGCTACAGGCAGGCGGGCAGGCAGCGGAGAGGCGGCGTTAGGAGTGCAGGGGGCAGACAGACTAGAGCCGAGACTAGGGGCTCAGCTTGGTGGAGGGGACCAGGGAGCCCGGAACAAAGAGCAGATTCCAGGAGGACGTCTCCAGGCTGGGTTGGCAGAAAGGGAGGTCACTCCCAGAGTGCGGCAAGTCTTCACCCTGTGGGTGCCCCTTCTCCCACCTGGCCGGAGATGGGAAGACACAGAGGCTGCAGTGCTGGGTTGCCGAGCTCGAGGCCCCTCTGATGGGACCCTGAGAACAGTCAGGGGAGGGCAGGGCCTGCTAGGGCTTGGCCAGCTCCAAGGACAAATGGCAAATGGGGGTGGGGAACGATCAGGCCTAGTGCCCTCGCCCAAAGGGTCCCATCAGGGTCCTTTTATCCTCCCTCTCTGGCTCTGCAGCCTCCAGGGAGCCCCACTTTCCCCCACACTCCAACTCTCCGGGACCCTCCTCACACCTTGGGGAGACCCTAGCAGCTCCTTTCATGTGCAGACCATCAGGCGCCTCAAAATATTGGGGGAAGGGCTGTTTTCCAGGGCCCCAAAACTGAAGCACGGTGCGGGGGGGTGGGGGGTGGGGGTGGGGGGTGGGTGCTGAATACTAAGGAGTATGTGGGAGGGATACACCAAGAAATGGTGAGAACAAAAGTCAGAGAGGTGATGGGCGCAGGCTGCTGGATGGGAGGGACGGCAGAGGCTGAAGGGGGACCCCCCCCAACTCTCACATGAACATTCACAGTCATGTACTCACACAGAGGCACACACTTAACTCACACACATGCTCAGGCCCTCAGGTACCTGCTCTCACATTCGCACCTATGCGTATATTCACACATACACACACATCTGTACAGACCTCACACACATGTACCCTTGGAGCCAAGCAGCACACAGAGGACCCAGGAGGGCAGGGTGGTATGGACTCATTTCCTCCTCTGGGGGGTGGGGAACCCCCGCAGGAGCGGGAGCCTGAGCAAAGAGCTGGAAGGACCCAGAGGAAGAGCGGGGCAGACCCTAAGGTGAACACATGGGAGGAGAGAGTGGGGGGCGGGAGGGTGCGGGCACACAGCGGGGGCAGGCCAGGGGGGCACTCGGCAGCGTTAGGGGTGAGGGGCAGCGGCCAAGCGGCGATGATGAAAGGCTGGTACCTGCTCGCTGGGACGGGGCAGGAGCAGGACTTAGAGTGATCACAATAACTGGATGGGGGGGAAAGGAAGAAAAAAAAACAACACCACGATAAATCACAACAGAAACCACCGATTCGGCCAACGGAAACAGAAATCAAATCATAAGGAAAAGGGGCAGAGATGGGCGGGACCGACAGACGGCACATGGGATGGAGCGGGTGGGCAGACAGACGCCTGGGGGAGCAGGAGTGCGGGGCCTTGGGGGGCCTGGCCGTGCCTCATGCCTCACCACACAGCTGGGACAGCTCCCTGGCCCTGGTGCAGATCTCTCCCCTCCACTTGGGCCCCCCCTACATCCCCTCTACTCAGGGAACACCCCATATTTACCGGGGTCAGCAGGGACCCCAACAACAGAAGACTGGAAAGCCAGGTGGCATGTATAGGGGTAATTGAGAGAGATATTGGGGTATTTGACCCATCTTGCCCTGGTGACCTCTGGGGGAGCTGTCAGCACCAAGGGTCGGCCACCACAGGAGTCCAGGAGGTCTACTGGCAGTCGAAGGGACATATGCAGCACGACCCGGGGAACAGTTCTTTATGGAAGGGGGAGCAGAGGAATCAAACCCAGGGAGCACCCAGAGGGAGGACGGCTGCCTCATATGCAGCTGACCCAGGTGCCATCCTCAGCATGGTCTAGGGTCCCTTGAGCCCCATCGGAGCAATCCCAGAGTGAGGACTAAACCCTGAGACCACAATCTAACACCAGACCAGCAGATGATCTTGGGAGGGGTTTATCTCTCTCTCTCTCTCTCTTGGACCCAACAAGGCTACCAGCTGTGGGGCCCAGGGGACAGAGTTGGCCTCCATATGGCAAGAACTCGAGGGGGTAGGCACCAACAAGGTCAATGAGGGCGAGGGGCTACAGATGCCCATTCCAGGTATGTCTGAGGGAACTTGGGAAAGAGGTCATTCAAGGAAAAGAAGTGAAGTCACAGAGACGGGGGACAAGGGAGGAGGAAAATGCTCCCAAGAAACTCATCAGCATGAAGGAGGGAGGTGGGAATCTTCAAGGTCTGAAGTTGGGGACACCGTGTGCCCCTCATTAATCGGCCCAGGGAGCAGAAAGAAGGTTGAGGGGGACTGGAGGGACAGGACAGGAGAGAGGAACGTTTGCCTTGCACGTGACCAACCTGGGTTCAATCCCCGGACATGCCAAGCAAAGGGTCCCCTGAACCTGAACCGCACCAGGAGTGACTGATTCCTGAGTGCAGAGCCAGCAGGGATCACCCTGGCACATCACCACCGGTGTGGCACCCCCAAAAACCAAAAATAATTTTTTTCAAAAGAGAGAGAGGGTTCCGTGAAGTCATGTGACCTCAGGGGCGGCCCCACCCCATCCCATATGTGCGTGCGCGTGTGACATTCACTCAACTAGCGGCCCATCCGCTGACGCCCAGGACAATCTCCCATGGGTGGGGTGGAGGATAGGGAGGGCAGGGACACAGAAACGGGTGTGGGGCCGCCTGTGACAGCCACACTGGGCCCATGGCTGGCCAGAGGGCACATGCATGAGTTTGCGGGACTCAGGATCCCTGCACGGGCTCAGGGCCCGTGGAGGGGCCCCGGGGTGCATGGTTCCCAGCAGGTGACAAATGCACCAGGACCAGGGGAACCAGGGAGAATCGTGAGGACGAGGATGGGTCAGCAGGTGGGGGACCCTCGCTGGGAGCCAAGGTGGGGTTGCAACCAGGTTGCAACGAGCCCCGCGCCCTCCCTCCCAGGCCCACCCCGGGGAGGGTCACCGTGACCCTCTGTCTCCCATGCAGGCGCAGGCGACAGGGCGGGGGCGGGAGGTGGGCGGGGCCAGCGCGCCCCGGAAGCGGGGGCGGGGCTTGCGGGCGGGGCGGGGCTTCCCGCCGCGAGCGCCTCGCCCGCCCCCTCCCCCACGCCGCGGCGCTTACTGGGCCTGGGCCGCTGCGGGCTGATCTCCAGGTTGAGGTCGATCCTCCGCCGGGCCTCGCGGTTCTCCTGCTTCAGCTTGGCTTCCAGGCGGGACAGCTTCTGCTCCAGGGAGGACGCCGCCATCTTCCCCGCCGCCGCCGCCGCCGCCGCCGCCGCGCACCGCCCGGCCGCCCGTCAGTCCGGCAGACAAACACCGCACTGCGCCTGCGCCCGGTTGACCCCGCCGAGCCGCCGTCTCTCCCCGCCAGGCGCATGCTCACTGGATACACACGCACACACACACCCCCGCCCTGCCCCGCTGGCCAGGCAGCGCGCGTGCGCACTCTGTCCAGGCCGGACGGTGGCGCTACCTAGAGGTGGAGTCAGGTACTCTCCGAAAGCTACAGACCCACTCCCCAGCACAACTACGCAGGCGCCGGATCTCGAGCGCACGCCACCGAGCCGCGCTTGCGCAGTGGGAGCGGACGCGGTCGCGGTCGCGCGCGCAGGCGGGTGCGGCTCTGATTTTTTTCCCCATGCTGCAAGCATGCACGCTTCTCCTATTATTTTTGTTTTTTTCGGTCACACCCAGCGGCGCTCGGGGTTGCTCCTGGCTCTGCACTCAGAAATTGCTCCTGGCAGGCACAGGGATGCGGGATCGAACCTGGGTCTGTCCTGGATCAGCTGCATGCAAAGCAAACGCCTTCCCCGCTGTACTATCTCTCCGGCCCCCCCCCTTTTTTTTTTGCGTTGACATCCGTCTATGCTCACTCCTGGTGGTGCTCCGGGATCCCTTGGGATGCTGAAGATTTGAACCCAGGTCAAATGCGTGCAAGTCAAACCCCTTCCCATCCTTACCCCACCCCCGCCTCGTTCCTGCTGGCTCTGCCCGAGCAGCTTGGCACCCAGCTCTGAACTGCTTGCTTGCCGCATGTGGACAATGCTTCATTAGCGCCCCGTTATGCTACCGCCTCACTATAATTAGGCACCGTGGGAAGCGCTTTCATTTCAGCAAGTTCACACTTTGGCCAAGGACAGGCGGGAGGGAGGGCCGGGGGATCCCTGGGAGCCCGTTGGTGTGATCCCAAATGTGGGCTCAAGGGCGGAGGCTAAAACCCAGTTTCAGAGACACCCCCGTGGGACATCGAAGACACCTTTTCCCCACCCCAGTCTCTCTCTCCTAGAATGCAACACCCTCTGTTCTCACTGGTGGAAGATGCTGAGAAAATCCCTTAATTCCCCCCCCCCCCCCGCACTATCTTCCAGGAGGTGCAAGAAAGAGAACTTGGCGGGGATCTTCGGGGATGGCAGTTCCAAGTCGAAAATGCACTCAGCCCTTTGAGCTGTCTATTGGGGGAAGAGAAATAGTACACAGAGTGTTTTCCTTGCACAAGGCAGACCCAGGTTCAATCCCCAGCATCCCATAAGCACCACCAGGAGTGATTCCTGAGCACAGAGCCAGGAGTTAGCCCTGAGCACAGCGGGTGTGCCCACTACCAACGAAGAGGTTTTTTTTTGTATTTGTTTTTGTTTGCAGAGACCAATGATGACCAACAAATCCCTGACACCATATATATGGTCTCCTCTGAGCTCCCCAGGGTCACTCCTTAGCATAGGCAGGTATAAACCCTGAGACGCTCTACGTGTGGCCCACCTACCACTTCCACCCCAAAATTGAGAAAAGAACCATTTTCCAGGGGAAAGTAAGCTAGGTAAGAGCTATAGGAGATGGTTCAATGGGTTGAAGTACATGGTTTTACACTTTGAGTTCTGAGTTCCAAACTCAGCGTCACACAATCCCAGCACATTAAACCAAGACTTGCCCCCAATGACAGGCACAGGTACAGCAGATAGGGCTTTTCCTTATATGATTTGGATTCCTGGCATCTCATATGCTCCCCTGAGCCTGCCAGGAATAATTTCTGAGTGCAAAGCTAGGAGTAACCCCTGAGCACCACTAGGAGTGACCCAAAAAAAGAAAAAGAAAAGACTAACCCTCCCCCCCCAAAAAATCCTCCAAACAACAAGGTAAAACACGCAATCTGCTTCTCTCGGGGATCAGCAGCGCTCTCCACATCCTCTCTCCCAAGCTCCCAGGATAAACTTAAAATGGAATGGTGCCACCAGCCTTGTCCAGTAACAGGGGAGGCATATCAGAAGAAATGGATAGAAGCGATCAGAATGGGAGTTCTCCTCACTGGTTGCATTTATTAAGCACTCACGGATCTTAGAGTCCTCGCAAGTGCAGCAAAATTCATAACTCCCATTAAAAAAAAATACAGGGCCCAGAGACATAGCACAGCGGTGTTTGCCTTGCAAGGCCGATCCAGGGCCTAAGGTGGTTGGTTCGAATCCCGGTGTCCCATATGGCCCCCCGTGTCTGCCAGGAGCTGTTTCTGAGCAGACAGCCAGGAGTAACCCCTGAGCACCGCCGGGTGTGGCCTAAAAACCAAAATAAAATAAAATAAAATAAAATAAAATAAAATAAAATAAAATAAAATAAAATACAACTTCTACAGTAGCGCCCCCTGGAGGGCCCTCTAGGAACTGCTGAATTCTGGAAGTAGTTGGTCCCTTACGCCCTAAATTCCTTCAGAGCTTCTTCATCTGTGGTCATATAACTGGTCACATCCCTAAATTAGGGGTGCCAAAATAAACAATCAGGCAACTGTCAGAGGATTCTGACATGCAATGGCCACAATTGAATTCACATGCCAGTGGGAGCGTTCAATGAGGCTGAGCAAATGCTTGTGTAGAAGGCCCCCTCCAATTGCAGAATTTTCATGAGGCCCCTAAAAGAGGTCTCTTGAGCATAGAGCAGGGAGTAATCCCCCTCCATAAATTTAATAATTCCGGGTCGTAGTGATAGCATAGCAGCAAGGTGTTTTCTTGCACACAGCCAACACAGGACGGACCCCGGTTCGAATCCCAGCATCCCATATGGTCCCCTGAGCCTGCCAGGTGGATTTCTAAACACAGAGCCAGGAGTAACTGCCGAGCACCTCCAGGTATGACCCCAAAACAAAACAAAATAATAATAATAATAATATTAATTCAAACTCAACTGATCTGTAAATTCCAGGGATATCTATCTGGCAGCACTTGAGTCATGTTGCCTTTTTTTTTTCCAGGTGAAAAAAGGTCTCATGTAAAAAAAAAATACTGAAGGAGGCCAGAGAGATAGGACAGCAGGGAAGGCACTTGTTTTGTGCATTACAAATCCTGCTTTGAACCCGGCATCACTTATGGCCCCCTAGCACAGCCAGGGCTCACTCCTGAGCAGAGTCAAGAGTAATCCCTGAGCACTGCTGGGTATGTCCCATCCTCCATTAGAAGCCACATGGGGACACCTGCTCAAATATCCTGATCTAAACACCTGTATATCCTGTCTGTCAAGACATCCCACAGTTGGGAACTACCTGCATCAGAATTGTCTGCTTTAAAGGCAAGTTCCTGAGTCATTTTTTAGGGGTGGTGCCTGGAATGTTATGCTTTATTATTGTGGAGGTGTTTGGTTTGGATTTTTTTTTTTTTTTTTTTTTTTGGTTTTTGGACCACACCCAGCGGTGCTCAGGGGTTACTCCTGGCTGTCTGCTCAGAAATAGCTCCTGGCAGGCACAGGGAACCATATGGGACACCGGGATTCGAACCAACCACCTTTGGTCCTGGATCAGCTGCTTGCAAGGCAAACGCCGCTGTGCTATCTCTCCGGGCCCTGGTTTGGATTTTATTTATTTATTTATTTATTTTTGGCTTTTTGGGCCCCCACCCAGCAGTGCTCAGGGCACTCCTGGCTCTTTGCTCAGAAATCGCTCCTGGCAGCCTAGGGGGATCATATGGGATGCCAGGAATTAAACCCGGGTCTATCCCGGGTCAGCCACGTGCAAGGCAAATGCCCTACCGCTGTGCTATCTCTCTGGCCCCATTCGGGTGTTTTTTTTTTTGGGGGGGTGGGTCGATCTTGAATTTTCTTTCGAATTCATACCTGTTGAGCAAACCACATATAAAGAATTTGCATTTAGTTGGGGGGAGTGGGGGACTTTTTCCATGACACCTGTGTCCCCTCCTTGGGAGAGAACCCCAGATGCAAGTGACTAGCTTGCAAAAGACCAGGGTTGAAATCCCATTGGGATGGACCCCGATCCCTATAAGGTAGTAACGATAGAGAAGTGTAAGTATGGGGGTTCAGGGGAAGCACAGCTCCACCTGGCCGGGGGCAACAACAGGTGGTGGGAGAGTGAGACAGGCCTAGGTAGCTAGAAAACAGGGGTGGGGCGCCTCTGAGAATCCCACAGACTTAAGTTAATCCCTCCATGACGTGCCACCCCAAATCCGCAGTGTCTCCCTCCGTCTCCCCAAACCAGTCTGGGGGAAATCTTGCCAGGGCTCGGAGCTGGCAGCTTTTCACCTCCTCTCCGGGAACAGCTCCCCAAGTGAGCACATCCGGGGTGGGGGGTGATGAGGCAAGCGGTGGCTCCTTGTCTCCTCTTCCTCCTCCCTTCACTCCTCCTCCATCCTGTCCCGCACCTCCGCAGGGAGGCCCTCATACAGCGCCTCCTCCACCAGGAGCCCCGTTTTCTTGAGTCCCCCGCAGCGGCCCAGTTCCTCGGGCAGCGCTTCCAGGCGGTTGCCCTTGAGCTCCAGGCGGCTGAGGGCGCGCAGGGCGCCGATCTGGGGCGACAGGTGACTTAAGTGATTGTACCCCAGCAGCAGCGTCCGCAGCTTGCTGCAGAAGAACAGCTCGTCGGGCAGCGCCTCCAGGGCGTTATAGGAGACGGCCAAGTGCTGCAGATTCTGCAACAGCCCCAGCTCGGGGGGCAGAGCCCGCAGCCCGTTATGCGCCACGTCCAACAGCCGCAGGCCCGAGCACATGCCCAACTGGCTGGGCAGCGTCTCCAGCTTGTTGTGGCTCAGGTACAGCTGCTCCAGGCCCCGCAACCTGCGCACATGCTCGGGGACGTAGGCGATCTGGTTGTGCCACAACCGCAGCGTCACCAGCTTGCGGCAGTGCTGGAAACTCAGGATTTCCTCGATGGAGCGCAGGTGGTTATCCTGCAGGTCCAGCTCCTGCAGGGCGCCCAGGCTGAAGACGGCGTGAGGAATCCGCTCCAGCCCGCAGGCCACCAGTTCCAGCTCCCGCAGCACCGCCAGCTTCTTGAGGCTGTTGAGGGCCAGCAGGCGCGCCCCGTCGTTGTGCAAACTCAGCCGCTGCAGATGGCCCGCCACGTCGGTCACGCTGGCTGGCACCTTGGCCGCATTGCTCCGCAGGGACAGCACCTTGAGGTGCTTGAGCTCCCGGAGGCTCTCCAGGTTGGCCGCGCGTGCCAGCTCCGGGGGGAAGAGCCCCTCGAGGTGCAGCTCTTCCAGGCCCCGCAGGCCGAACACCCAGAGGGGCACCTCCCGCAGCTCCTCGCACTTAACCCGCATGACTTTGAGATGGTCCCGCAGGAAGATCTGGGAGGAGAAAGGCAACCTGGCGGGCGAATGCAACAAGCTGAGCTCCCGCAGCTGCACCAGCTGTGACAGTCCCGGGGGGAAGGTGATGTCGCCCACGGCCTCCAGCCGCAGGGCCTCCACCTCGCTGCCCAGCTCGAAGACCGTGTCGGGCAGGCCCGGGAGCATGCACAGAGCCAACTCCTGCAGGCCCCGGGCATTGCGCTGCAGCTTCTGGCGCAGCTTCTCCGGGGTCCACTCGTGGTTGAGGTTGAGCTGCTTGAGGCGACTCTCGCTGACCTCCGAGAGGAAGACGGCGAAGCGCTTGGAGTAGAGCGAGTCGTACTGGTCGATGAGGTGCAGCATGAAGGCGAAGTCGTTCTTGACGTCGGGGATGTCGCCCATGCCCGTCTCCTCGCGCACCGAGCGGAACGAGTACTCCTTGAGGGGCCGGTGGAAGAGCCAGTAGAGGGTGTAGAGGCAGGTGAGGCCGTAGACGCACACGAAGGAGATGTAGCAGAAGGCCAGCTTGGAGAAGAGGTGCGCTTTGGTGTGGTTGCAGCAGAAACTGCCATACCCCGTCACCTCCGACGTCTGGACCCGGCAGGACACTAAGAAGCTGATCTTCTCCACGTAGATGACGTTGTATACCAGGATGGCCAAGAACTTGCAGACCTGAGGACAGAGGGCAGGGGGATGGGGCTGGAGTCGTGGCACAGCGGGGAGAGCGTTTGCCTTGCACGCAGCCCACCCAGGTTCTGCTCCCAGCAATCCTGTGGGGTTCCCCGAGCACTGCCAGGATATTCAGAGCCAAGGAGTAAGTCCTGACACAAAGAGAGAGGAATGGGGGCCAGAGCGGTGGCGCAAGCGGTTGGGTGTGTTTGCCTTGCACGCGCTAACCTAGGAGGGATTGCAATATGATCCCTGGCGTCTCATATGGTCCTCCAAGCCAGGAGCGATTTCTGAGCGCATAGCCAGGAGTAACCCCTGAGCATTGCCGCGTGTGGCCCAGAAACCAAAAATCAAAAACCAAAAAAAAAAAAAAAAAAAAAGAGGGAGAAAGAGACAGAGACAGAGAGAGAGACAGACACAGGAGCGAGGACAGATAAACATAAATAGGGGCCAGGAAGATGGCGCTAGAGGTAAGGTGTCTGCCTTGCAAGCGCTAGCGTAGGACGGACCGAGGTTCGATCCCCCAGCGTCCCATATGGTCCCCCAAAGCCAGGGGCAATTTCTGAGCACATAGCCAGGAGTAACCCCTGAGCGTCAAACGGGTGTGGCCCAAAAACAACAACAACAACAAAAAAGATAAACATAAATGATCGGGGCCGGGAAGGTGGCGCTAGAGGTAAGGTGTCTGCCTTACAAGCGCTAGCCAAGGAACGGACCGCGGTTCAATCCCCCGGCGTCCCATATGGTCCCCCCAAGCCAGGGGCGATTTCTGAGCACATAGCCAGGAGTAACCCCTGAGCGTCAAATGGGTGTGGCCCAAAAACCAAAACCAAAAAAAAAAAAAACAAAAAACCATAAATGATCATAGCTGAGCTTGGCTTTTGTTTGGAGGTCATGCCTTGCAGTGCTCAGGAATCACTTCTAACAGGCTCTGGGAAACCCCTGGCATGTGAATTGAATCTACGGGCTGGTGTGATAACACTTAGCAAGTAGGGTGTTTGTCTTCCTTGCATGCAGCCAACCCAGTTTCAATCCTTGGCATCCCACATGGTCCCCTGAGCCCTCCAGGAGCGATTTATTTTATTTTATTTTTGGGTCACACCCAGCAGCGCTCAGGGGTTACTCCTGGCTCTACGCTCAGAAATCGCTCCTGGCAGGCTCAGGGGACCATATGGGACGCCGGGATTTGAACCACCATCCTTCTGCATGCAAGGCAAACACCTTACCTCTATGCTATCCCTCCGGTCCCTCCAGGAGTGATTTCTAAGCACAGAGACAGGAGTCAGACCTAAGTGCTGCCATGTGTGACCCCAAAACAAACAATTAATTTAGGTGCAGGGCAATTGCCTACCCACTGTACTATCTCTCTAGACTCTGATCCTGATTTGAACCTCAGCAATATACAGTATCCCTGGAGCACCATAGGAATGATCCCTGAGCACAGAGCCTCAAATAGCTCTGAGCACTGCTGAGAGTGACCCCAACTTGCTCCACTCCCCTACCCGACGCCTGTCTATCTAAATAACTTACAAACCAAGCTGAAGGGCCGGAAAGATAGCATGAAGGTAGGGTGTTTGCCTTGCATACAGAAGGATGGTGGTTTAAATCCTGGCATCCTATATGGTCCCCCGAGCCTGCCGGGGGGCGATTTCTGAGCATAGAGCCAAGAGGAACCCCTAACTGAGTGCTGTCAGGTGTGACCCCCCCAAAAAATAAAAACCAAGCTGAAGTGATAATATAGGGGAGAGCGTGCTTGTCTTGCAGAGCCAACCACAGTTCAATCCTTGGCACCCCATAGAGTTACCCAAGCACCACCAGGAATGATCCCTGAGCACTGAAGGAGTCAGCCCTAAGCATCACCGGGTGTAACCCCCAAAACCTAAATAAATGAGGATAGGGCCCGGAGACATAGCACAGCGGTGTTTGCCTTGCAAGCAGCCGATCCAGGACCAAAGGTGATTGGTTCGAATCCCGGTGTCCCATATGGTCCCCCATGCCTGCCAGGAGCTATTTCTGAGCAGACAGCCAGGAGTAACCCCTGAGCAATGCCGGGTGTGGCCCAAAAACCAAAAAATAAATAAATAAATAAATAAATAAATAAATAAATAAATAAATAAATGAGGATAGAAATCACTAACAAACCTTGAGCACGGTCTGCCGGATATACATGGTATAAAGGATGTCGCCTTCTTCCACATGGACACGGAATTTCTTGACCTTCTCAAACAGTGCCTTGGCCTGTTCTCCCTCCTTCTTGTCCAGGAGGGTGACCACCGGTGGCTCGGTCACCACCTTCTCCGGCTCCGCCAACACCTTTTCCTTCTCTCCCTCAGTCGCCTTCCCTGGCCCAGCCACAGTCACCACTGCAGCCGCCGTCGGCCGCCCCACCTTGTGATTCTCTCCGGAGACCTCAGACAGGGCCCGCGTTGTCCAGGGCGAGTCGAAGCACTTGCCCAGGATGGAGATGAAGTGCTCGATCTTGGAGCTGGTGCCCGGGAACTTGAACCAGAAGCTAGTACACACCATAAAGATGAGAGTATGGATGACCACCAGGTAGGGGAAGTACTTGGCGTACCAGTGCAGCGCCGTCTCGTAGCAAAGCTGGTTGATAAAGCTGTATTGCTGAAGGTCCAAGTTATTTTTGAGGCCACTGAGCTCCCGGAAGTCGCCCCCCTCCTCGGTGATCCCCCTGGGCAGCAGCTGCTGGCACGGGGCTTCTGACTGATTCTCCCGGGATTCGTGGCTAGGCAGACAGATGATCTTGTCCTGGGTCACCTAGAGGTGTGGGTAGATAGGAGAGAGGGTCAGAGAGATATTAGAGAGGATAAGGTGCTTGCCTTTCATCCAGCTGATCCAAGGTTTTATTGTTTTGTTTTGTTTATTTTTGAGTCACATCCAGGAACGCTCAGGGGTTCTGGCTCTACACTCAGAAATTACTCCTGGCAGGCTCAGGGGAGTGTATGGTATGCCGGGGATCGAACCCAGGTCAGTCGTGTGCAAGGCAAATGCCATACTCACTGTGCTATTGCTCTGGCCCCTTATAACTTTTCAACCCCTGTCCCCCAATAGGGTTCCCAGAGCTCACTAAGAATGCAGAGCCATGAGTAAGCCCTGAACACTGCCAGGTGTAACCCCAAAGCAAACCAAAAAAAGAGGGTGAAAGAGCTTTGCTGGCCCTGAGATTTGGGTGAGGCCTGAAGGAGGCTGGAAAGAAGCAGGTTGAAGGTAAGATGCCCGTTCCGGACACAGCATTGGGACTACTCTTTTTTTTTTTTTTTTTTTTTTTTTTTTTGGTTTTTGGGCCACACCCGGCGGTGCTCAGGGGTTACTCCTGGCTGTCTGCTCAGAAATAGCTCCTGGCAAGCACGGGGGACCATATGGGACACCAGGATTCGAACTAACCACCTTTAGTCCTGGATTGGCTGCTTGCAAGGCAAATGCCGCTGTGCTATCTCTCCAGGCCCGGGACTACTCTTCATGTACAAGATTTGTTTATTTTCTTGGCCACACTGCAGTACTCAGGGCTTACTTCTGGCTCTGTGTTCAGGGGTTACTTCTGGCTCTGTGCTCAGAAATCGCTCTTGGCTTGGGGGACTATATGGGATGCTGAGGATCAAACTCACGTGCGTCCTGGGTCAGCCGAGTGCAAGGCAAATGCCCTACTGCTGTGCTACCACTCTGACCCTTAAACTGATTTATTTTATTTTATTTTATTTTGGTTTTTGGGTCACACCCGGCAGCACTCAGGAGTTACTCCTGGCTCTATGCTCAGAAATCGCCCCTGGCAGGCTCAGGGGGACCATATGGATGCCGGGATTCGAACCAATGACCTTCTGCATAAAAGAAAAACGCCTTACCTCCATGCTATCTCTCCGGCCCCTGATTTATTTCTTGGATGTCTTAATATACAAAACCTGACTGTCCCAGTGGACTTAACTTTTATTTCTGGATGACATTTTGTTATATTTTATTTTTGTTTCTTGGCCACATCTAGTGGCCCTCAGGGGTTGCTCCTGATTCTGTGCTGAGAAATCGCACCTGGCAGGCTTGGGGGACTACATGGGATGCCAGAGATCGACCATGTGCAAGGCAAACTCCCTACCCACTGTGCTATCCCTCTGGCCCTCTGAGTGATATTTTGTGATCATTAGAGGAGCAAAATGATCTGGGAACTGTGGGGGAAACTTTAGAGCTTGGGGGAAAAATTCAGTATTAGGATCAGAGACAAGAGGTACAACACGCTAAACAAACGATGCCCAAGGATTCCACACATTGTGGGCACCTACCCCTAGCACAAAAAATGGTGTGTCCCCCCCCCCCAACAAAACCAAACAAAAATCCAGTATGGTGAAAGCAAGGGCAGGGGCCAGAGCAAATAGGAGATGATTCCATCATCCCAGGAGTGTGATCCCTGATCACACTTAGTCATCCCTAAGTACCACTTGATGTGGCCCAAACCCAAAAAAAGGAAAAAGAAAAGAAAAGGTGGCCCATCCTGTAGGTATTCCGAGCTGTGATGACAGAAATAGGAAGGGGTCAGAGTGGGTCTGGGAGTTGGGGCGGTCAGGGCGTCATTTCTGGACTCCTTTAACCCCACCCCAGAAAAATATGCCCCATATCAACTCTTTTGTTTGTTTTTGGGTACTCAGAGGCTACTCCTGACTTTGCACTTCTGGCAGGCTCGGGGACCCTGTGGAATGCTGGAGATCAAACCCCAGTCGGCTTTGGCTTCGTGCAAGGCAAAGGCTCTACCCTCAGTGCTATTGTTCAGGTCTCTAATCATCTTCCAGATCAGGCCTGCCTTCTTTTTCCTTTTTTCCTTTTTGGGCCACACCCTGCAATGCTCAGGGGTTACTCCTGGCTAGGCACTCAGAAATTGCTCCTGGCTCGGGGGGACCATATGGGACACCGGGGATCAAACCAAGGACCATCCTGGATCAGCTGCTTGCAAGGCAAACTCCCTACCACTGTGCTATCGCTCTGGTCCAGGCCTCTCTTCTAACTAGGCACCGCCCCTAAACAGGCCCCTTCCATCCAGGCCCCGCCTCCAAAAATCCTGTCCAATTAGGTCCTTTCATTTCACAGGCTCCGCCCAGTAAAGCCCTGCCTCTAGCCAGGCCCCGCCCCCAACAAGCCCCATCCAATGAGGTACTTTCCCTAGCCAGGCCCCGCCCAGTAAAGCCTTGCCTCTAGCCAGGTCCCGCCCCCAACAAGCCCCGTCCAATGAGGTACTTTCCCTAGCTAGGCCCCGCCCAGTAAAGCCCTGTCTCTAGCTAGGCTCCTCCCATTCAGGCCCCGCCTCCAGCAGGCCCCACCCTGTTGAGTAATTGTTGTAATATTGTTTTTGCCTGTCATCCCACCTGGATTTTCCAGGTGGGGGTGATTAAGGAATGAAATAAAAAGCTTGTTAACCAGCAGTCAGTTCTGGCAAAAGAGCTCCCTATGCCTCCCCAACAAGCTTTTTATTTCATTCCTTAATCACCCCCACCTGGAAAATCCAGGTGGGATGACAGGCAAAAACAATATTACAACAATTACTCAACACCACCCAATGAGACACTTTCCATAGCCAGGACCCGCCCAGTAAAACCCGCCCCCGTTAGGCCACGCCTCCAACCAGGCTCCGCCCACAGCTAGGGCCCAAGTCCCTCCCTGCTCCTTACCTGGAGGGTGCAGCCGAAGACCCCAATCATGAGCATGGCCACCGTCAGGTACTCAGCCAGCACATCCCACCAGGGTTTCAGCACCTTGAAGGCAGGCTGCTGCTCGGTGAACTGCTTGAATTCGGCCACAGGAATCATCCTGCCTGTATACAAGCAGAAGGAAAAAGTTGGGACCCTTTTAGAGTCGTGGGTTCAAGTGTCTGGAACACTCCCCCACAATGTGTGCTTCTCACCCCCAGGCTCACCTCCTTCTGCCCTGCCAGCCACAGGGCTTCTTAGCCTCTGCTGTGCGCCCTGGGCACCCTGGCTGATCTGAGTGTGCCTGTCTGTCCCCTTGAGATCCCAGGAGGCGTGTGTGCCCAGGGCCGGATCCCAGACATGCCCTGCCCACCCTGTGGCGTCTGCCCAGCCCCGATGGGCCCAGCCCCTCTGCCCCAATCCAGACACCCCTGGGTCGGGGCCTGGCAGCTCCGGCCTAGGCCGAGGAGGCTCAGGACTTCCGGGGCGTGGGCCACCAGCTCCTGCCCCTGCACTGGGCACCACCTCCAACCAGAAAAGCCGGCTGGGGCCTGGCTCTGGTTACTGGGCCCCAAGGGCAGGGAGCGGCAAAGCTGGTCATTCCATGGAGGGGGAGCAGGAGACTCGGCAGGCCTCGTGAGATGAACACCTGGGTTTGTCCTGGGGCTTGGCCTCCAGTTGTGGGTGGCAGCCTGCACCCCTCCACCAGGGCAGGGCGGGGTGGCGGTGCCAGGATGGCGGGAAGGCAGAGGTACCGGAAGTGGGCATGACTCTGGGAGCCAGCCAGCAGGACACCTACGACGAGGCCAGGGCTGGCAGCGGGTTCCGGGGCAGCCGGCCCACTGTGTCTGGCCCGGGCTTTCATTTTGAACCAAGGTATCATTATTCCCCCATCCAGACAGCCAGCCCTGGAGCAAGTCAGAGGGGGGCTGGGGGTGTCCAAGCTGGGGCCTCCCTTCCAGTCCCCCACCCTTCCCTGCTGCAAAGAGAGAGAGCAAATTTTTTTTTTTTAGTTTTTAGTTTTTGGGTCACACCCAGCAACATTGGCTCAGGGCTTTCTCCTGGCTCTGTCCTCTGAGATCACTCCTGGCAGGACTCAGGGGACCCTATGGGATGCTGGGGATCACACCTGGATGTGCCACGCGCAAGGCAGGCACCCTTCCTTACCGTGCTATCCCTCTGGCCCCAGGAAGGCGCAAATCTTTCAGGGTTCCCAGGCTAACTACCCCCCACAGGGGGGTCTGTCTCCTCAATCTACAGGCCATTTCCACCACAGGAGCCTGGAGATTCAGGGCACAGGCTGGCAAGAAAAGGGGGCATCAGGGGTGGCAGAGAGATAACTCCCTGGGGTTAGTACAAGTGCAGGAGGCTGGTTCCATCTATTTAATGCAACAGCCACAATGAAAAAAAATATTTTAAGGGCCGGAGAGATAGTTCAGCAGGTAAAGTGCTTGCCTTGCATATGGCCAACCCAGGTTCAATCCCCCATGTCCCATAAACTGGCCAGGTATGATACATGAGCGCAGAGTCAGGAGTAACCCATGAGCACCTCTGGGAAACCTAAAAAAAAGCATGCAGCTGACCAGAGTTTGATCCTTGGCATCTCATATAGTTCCCTGAGCCTGTCAGGAGTAATTTCTGAGCAAAGAGCCAGAGTTACCCCTGAGCACAGCCAGGTGTGAGCCCAAACTCAAACCAAAACAAAAAATATTATATAGAGAGAGACCAAAGAAATAGTCTATATGTATACACACATTTACATACATGCATATACATACAAAGCCAGGGGACCTGGTTTTATATGTACATACTATACACACATATATATTATATATATGCTGCAGAGATACGGCAGTGGGTTAGGTGCCTGTCTTGCACCACATAGCTGACCCTAGTTTGGCTCCCAGCACTAAACACCGCCCCCAAGGAGTGACCTCTGAGAGCAGTTGGCCATGGTCCAAAGCCACCTCTGCTCAAAAAATATACTAAGGTGGGGCCTGAAAGATAACTCAATAAACTGGACGTGCACTCTGGGTTTTGTTTTGTTTTGTTTTGTTTTGGCGGTGCTCAGGGATGACTCCAATGGGACTCAGGGAGGCTATATGGTGTGCTGGGGATTGAACTTGTGTCAGCTGTGTGGAAAGTAAGAGCCCTATGCACAGCACTATAATTGCTTCGGGCCCTGGAGCACGTTTTGTTCCTGGAAGAGGGCTGGGTTTGGTACCCATCTGGACTACCAGCACCACCAAGAATGACCCTCCTGTCCCAGCACCAAGCCTGGAGTAAGCCCTGAGCACCACCGGATGTGGCCCTCAAAGTAAATAAATATAGATGGGGTCTCACTTCACATCCATCGCCTGGGAAGGCCCCCCCCCCCAACTCCGTCACTCTCCCCAACTGCAGTCCCAGGACAAGATGGGTGGAGACTGGGGTAGGCATTAGTGTGGTGCCCAGCCCACCCCTTAATCCCATCCCACCTCAGTACCAGGGATGGGCACACGCGTGCCCACGCCCAGGCTCCTGAGCCCCTTGACTCAGAACCTGAGTCACCCAGGACCAGAGATACGTAAGAGGGTGATGAGGAGGACAGAGGGCCCCTTATCCCAAGGGAACATCTACGGACTGATGTCACTTGTAGACGGGGAGTGTCACTCACTGAGGGACCCAATCACTGTGCCCCAAGGCAGGACCCAGGCAGAGGGCTGAGCACAGGCTTGGCATGTGGGAACCTGGGCTCTGCTACATCTCCACCTGTCTAGGAACTACTCAATAGCACTGGGAGTGGCCCCCCAGAATAGCTCAAGGGCATCCCAGGTGCTGGTTGTATCTTGTTGGCATCAAAAGGAATCCAGGAGGGGTCAGAGTGATAGCTCAGTAGCCTTACACAGGGCCAACCCAGGATGGACACGGGTTCGATTCCAGGCATCCCATATTGTCCCCCAGAGCCTACCAGGAGCAATTTCTGAGTGAAGAGCCAGGAAGAACTCCTGTGCACTGCCAGGTATGGCCCAAAAACCAAACAAAGAAGTTGCGGGGGGAGGGGGGGGAATCCAGGAGAGATGGTACAGTGGAAAGGCTGCTTGCATTACACATGACCAACTTGGATTCGAACCCTTTTACCCCATAGGATCCCCTGAGCCCCACCAGGAGTGATGCCTTTAGTCAGAGCCAGGAATAACCCCTGAGAACTGGGATTCCTTTTCCTTCAAAAAAAAAAAATTCATGGATGGGGCAGAAAGATAGCACAGCGGTGGGGCATTTGCCTTGCATGCGGCTGACCTAAGAGGGACCCGGTTCGATTCCTGGCATCCCATATGGTCCCCCAGCTGTCTAGGGGTGATTTCTAAGTGCAGAGCCAGGAGTAACCCTTGAGCACTGCTTGGTGTGACTCAGAAATACATTTTTTTTTTTTTTGGTTTTTGGGTCACACCAGCATTGCTCAGGGGTTACTCCTGGCTGTCTGCTCAGAAATAGCTCCTGGCAGACACGGGGGACCTTATGGGACACCAGGATTCAAACCAACCACCTTTGGTCCTGGATCGGCTGCTTGCAAGGCAAATGCTGCTGTGCTATCTCTCCGGGCCCTCAGAAATACATTTTTAAAAAATTCATGGATAACATACTGGATTATACATGGGGACTTGGTGTCAGTTTAAGCTAATGGGAACCCCAAGGATCCTCCAACTAATAAACTACCCTGCTCCCCATTCCCAGGATTCCTATTAGAACCCAGAGGGCAAATTACAGGGCTTCTTAATTGGAGGACAGTGGGTGGCACTGTGCAGCTACCCAGCCACAGAACCCAGTTCTCATCTGGCACCTCTGCCCCTTGGCACCCCACATCTGAAGGCAAACATGGGTTAGAGTGATAGCACAGTGGTAGGGCGTTCTCCTTGCTTGCTGCTGACCTGGGACCGATTAGGGTTTGATCCCCAGCATCCCATAAGGTTCCCCAAGCCTGCCAGGAGCGATTTCTGAGCACAGAGCCACCAGGAGTAATTCCTGAGCATAGCAGGTGTGGCCCAAAAGCAAAAAAAAAAAAAAAAAAAAAAAAAAAAAAAAGAAGGCCAGAGAGATAGCAAGCACAGTGGTAGGGGGTGTTTGCCTTAGACAGAGAAGGATGGTGGTTCAAATCCCAGCATCTCATATGTTCCCCCGAGCCTGCCAGAAGCGATTTCTAAGCATAGAGCCAAGAGGAAACCCTGAGCTCTGCCGGGTGTGACCCAGAAAAAAAAAAAAAGGCAGGCAGTACAGTCCTAAGGGAACATGGTGGCTGCATGGACACTGTCAGAGGCAGACATGGGTGAGGGGGTGGCGTGGGGGTATCATTATCTGTCTCCTCCATGACTCAAACCCCGCCATCCGGAACTGGCCATTAAACTCCCGGCAGACACAGGCTGCCCTCTTAATCCCCCCATTTGTCTAAACAGGGCTGGGAAGGCCCAAGAAAGGCTCTCAAATATGTGGGGTACCCATGTTAAAAAACACAGCTCACTGGATGTTTCCAGAGATCTGTTGAACCCTACTCAAAGAGATTGGGGTGAAAGGAAACTCCTTCCTTTTATTCTTTTTTGAATTTTGGGTCACAGCTGGATGTCCTCAGGCATAACTCCTGGCTCTATACTCAGTAATCACACCTTGCAGATTTGGGGGATCATATGGGATGCCAGGGATTGAACCTGGGTCAGCTGTGTGCATGGCAAAAGCTTTACCGCTGTACTATCTCTCTGGCCCTCTAACCTCCATTTTAGGGGGAATGAATGAAGGATTTCTAACCCCATGTGTTTTTGGGGGGTCTCAATCTCCCCCAAAATCTAAATCCTGTCTAGGTTTTTTTTTTTTATTTTTGGGCCACACCCGGTAATGCTCAGGGGTTACTCCTGGCTATGTGCTCAGAAGTTGCTCCTGGCTTGGGGGACCATATGGGACACCAGGGGATCGAACCGAGGTTCGTCCAAGGCTAGCGCAGGCAAGGCAGGCACCTTACCTTTAGCGCCACCGCCCGGCCCCTTTGTTTTTTTTTTTTTAGTTTTTGGTTTTAGGGTCACACCCGGCAGTGCTCAGGGGTTACTCCTGGCTCTATGCTCAGAAATCGCTCCTGGCAGGCTCGGGGGACCATATGGGATGCCAGGATTCGAACCACTGTCCTTCTGCATACAAGGCAAACGCCTTACCTACATGCTAACTCTCTGGCCCCTAAATCCTGTCTGTTTACATGTTTTTGTTTGGTGGTCCCACCTGATACTACTGAGGGTTGACTCCTGATTCTGTGCTCAGGAATCACTCCTGACAGTGCAGGGGGAACCCTATGGGATGCTGAACATCGAATCCGGGTTGGCCATATGATTCAGCGCCCTCCCCACCGAACTATCTCCTTTTTTTTTTTTTTTTTGGTTTTTCGGGCCACACCCGTTTGATGCTCAGGGGTTACTCCTGGCTAAGCACTCAGAAATCGCCCCTGGCTTGGGGGGACCATATGGGACGCCGGGGGATCGAATTGCGGTCCTTCCTTGGCTAGCGCTTGTAAGGCAGACACCTTACCTCTAGCGCCACCTCGCCGGCCCCAACTGAACTATCTCTTGGCTCCAAAGCCCTGACCATCCATTCTATCATATATACATCAGTATTTTGGTTTGGGAAGTCACACCCTAAGATGCTCAGTTCAATGGTGCTAAGAATGGAAACTAGAACTGGGTTCCCCATTCAGCCAGCCTTTGAGCTGGCTTTCTGCTTCCCCAGAAGATGACTCCCCAAGATTCTTTATTTTGGTCAGGAGACAGCTGGGAGGATGGAGGGGGCATGTCCTAGTGCCACCCCTCACAATCCTGGTTTAGACTTATATGCAAAGCAGATTTTTTTATGCCACATGGGGAGTGCTCAGAGGTTACTTCTGGCTCTGAGCTCAGGGATCACTCAGGCAGGCTGGGGATATGTATGAGGAACCTATGGGATGCCAAGAATTGAATCCCCATAGGCCTCATCTAAGACCTTCCTGCTGTGCTATCACTCAGGCCCCACAAAGCATCATTTTTGTTATACATGGGAGAAACTGAGGCTTGGGGTGGCAGATTGGAGAGGAAGAGATGGTTCCACGAAACCCCAAATCTGAGCACTCTCAACTGAAGAGGTAAATAATACTGTAGAGGGGCTGGAGAGATAGCATGGAGGTAAGGCGTTTGCCTTTCATGCAAGAGGTCATCGGTTCGAATCCCAGCATCCCATATGGTCCCCCGTGCCTGCCAGGAGCAATTTCTGAGCATGGAGCCAGGAGTAACCCCTGAGCACTGCCGGGTGTGACCCAAAAACCACAAAAAAAAAAAAAAAATACTGTAGAGAAGGCACTTACCTTGCAGACAGCTGACCCAGGTTTGATCCCAGGCTTTGCAAGGTGTCCTCTGAGTCCCGCCAGAAGTGATGCCTGAGCACAAAGTTAGGAGTCAGCCCCTAGCTTCTCCAGATGTTGCCCTCCAAACACATGAACAGAAACAGGCTCCCAACCTGGGCGCACCTAAACCTCCTCCAGGAATCGAACCCAGGGCCTCCTGTCTATCAGCAAATCTCTAACACAGGTCTGACTCCAGTAGTTTTCCAGGCAGTCCTTCCCGCCCAGACTTATTTTTTGTGGTGGGGGCAGGTGCAGATCTGGGACCATTTTGTTTGTTTATTTGGGGGGACCACACCTAGCAGTGCTCAGGGCTGGTTCCTGCCTGGCTCTGCACCCAGAGCCACTTGTTACTGGCTCATGCAGGACACTATGGGAAGCCGGGGAGAGGGGTCGAACCCGGGTCGGCCACTTGCAAGGCAAACGTCCTTCCTGCCCAGCTCTGGTCCCCTGAAGTGAGGGCGCCTGGGGATACAAGAGTACCCAAAGGAGGCTTCCCAGGACATGGAGGGACACCCCCCGCAACCTGGGAAAGCTTGTCCCAGGTACCCAAGAGAGGAGAAAAGCATGGATTCCTTCCTCGGAGGGAGATCCCTCCTCCTTCTCTCCTAGGGAATTCCCAACTTTGTAGATTTGCCAGCCAAGTTGGGGGGAGGCAGACCGGACAGGGGCCAGATTGAGGCCGCTGCCAGGCTCCTGCCCAGCCCCTGGGGCGAGCTCTGAGCCCCACACACACCATGGGGCGCCCTCCTTGAGCCAGATCCCTCCCCGTGCGCCCTAGACAGCCATGCGGAGCCACTTACGCGCTGCTCCGACGCCAGGACGCCGGGCTCGACTCCTGGGTCCCTCCCTGGGAGCCGGCGGCCGGGACTCCCGCAGAGCTGGGGCGGCCCAGGGTGACTCAGGGCGGGCGGGCCGGACAGGACCCGGGAGCCGCCCCGCTCCGCCCCGCCGTGCCCGCCCAGCGCCCAGAGCCACCCACCCACCACCCTGCTCCACCCGACCCAAACTGAGTCCCAAACTCCAGCGACTCGGCCAGCCTTGGGGCGGGCGAGCGAGTGGGGGGGCTAAGACTCGAACTCCTGATGGGGAAAAGAGAGGGGTCACTGGGGAAGGAGGGAGGGCCAGCCCCGACAAACTCACTCCCTAATCTGATCCGCCTCCAGCCTTCCAAGAAGGGGCCACCTGGCCTTGGGAGAGGTGAGCAAGTTTCCCAGAAAGAGTGACATGGTGGCTTTCCTACTTTGCTCACGGCCCAGCAGGTGCTATTCCCAGTGCTTGGCTGGACTAAGCCTCCAGGCTGGTCTGGGATGGACTGATTTTGGGGCGAGGGGCCCATCTGGCGGTGCTCAGGGCTTCTTCCTGCGTCTGTGCTCAGGGGTGACTCCTGATGGGTCACAAGGGACCCTGTGAAGTGCTGGGATCCAACCAGTGTCTTCTCTGATCTTTATTTTCTTTGGTGTGTGTGTGTGTGTGTGTGTGTGTGTGTGTGTGTGTGTGTGTGTTATTTCTGGAAGGGCTCAGGAGACCAACCAGTGCCTTCTATGATCTTTATTTTCTTTGGTGTGTGTGTGTGTGTGTGTGTGTGTGTGTGTGTGTGTGTGTGTGTGTGTGTGTGTGTTATTTCTGGAAGGGCTCAGGAGACCAACCAGTGCCTTCTATGATCTTTATTTTCTTTGGTGTGTGTGTGTGTGTGTGTGTGTGTGTGTGTGTGTGTGTATGTGTGTGTGTGTTATTTCTGGAAGGGCTCAGGAGACCAACCAGTGCCTTCTATGATCTTTATTTTCTTTGGTGTGTGTGTGTGTGTGTGTGTGTGTGTGTGTGTGTGTGTGTGTGTGTGTGTGTTATTTCTGGAAGGGCTCAGGAGACCCTTTAAAGCGCCAGGAATTGAACCGGGGTTGGCCAACTGCAAGTCCTAAGGCTCCAGCCCTAGTTTGGGGTTTTGCACTCCCACCCCCCAGAAGTGTTCAAGGTGCTCTGCATTTAGGGGTCAATCTTGGTGGGGTTCAGGGGATCTTAAATGGTGCCAAGGGTGGACCTTAGGTGGAGCTAGCCTCTTGCGAGGCAAATGTTCTAACCACAGTACCCTCTCTCTGGTGGGGAGTCCAGTTTCTGTGGAGGATGACTCCGCCTCCCCAAACCCCCTCCTATCCCACCTCAGTCTCCTGAGTTAGAGACAGACTAGGGGACAGACAGGGTGGGGTTAGGAATCAGAGGAGCTCATCTTCCAGGCAGCCCTCCAGGTTTGAAGTTCCTGGTGGTGCTCAGCTGGGGTTTTGCAGTGCTGAAAATCAAACTTACAATTTCCTGGGCCGGTGGAGCCCTGGCGCACAACCAGCCTTGGTTCCATCACTAGTACCCCAATTGGGTCCCCTGAGCCCTCCAGGAGTGATCCTTGAGTGCAGAATCAGGCCTAAGCTCTGAGCACCACTGGAAGTGGCCTGAAATCTAAAAAGAAAACAAAAATCCGGGCCCGGAGAGATAGCACAGTGGTGTTTGTCTTGCAAGCAGCCGATCCAGGACCAAAGGTGGTTGGTTCGAATCCCGGTGTCTCATATGGTCCCCCGTGCCTGCCAGGAGCTATTTATGAGCAGACAGCCAGGAGTAACCCCTGAGCACCGCCAGGTGTGGCCCAAAAACCAAAAACAAAAAAAAAAAAAAAAAAAAAAAAAGAAAACAAAAATCCATGTGCAAAGCAAGTACTTAAGACTTTGAAGTTGCTTTTATTTATTTATTTATTTATTGGTGGGGGCCACACCCTGTGATGTTCAGGATTGACTCCTGGCTCTGTGCTCAGGAATCACTCCTGGTGGTGCTCAGGGCACCCTGTGGGGAGCTGGGGATAGAACCTGGGTGGGCAGCTTGCAAGACCAGCGCCCTCCCTGCTGGCTCTGTGCCTTGCTCAGTCTTTGGAGCTATGTGGTGGGCCCCTGATATCTATTGAGGACCCCATAATCTGCTGGCTCCACAATTCCAGGTTGCAGAGGGAAGGAACCAGGACTCAAGCGGAACAGGCTCACCACTTGCAAATTAAGGCACTTTGTTGTTTTCTTTTTTTTTTTTTTTTTTTTTTTTTTTTTTTTTTGGTTTTTTGGGCCACACCCAGTAACGCTCAGGGGTTACTCCTGGCTATGTGCTCAGAAGTTGCTCCTGGCTTGGGGGACCATATGGGACACCGGGGGATCGAACCGCGGTCCGTCCAAGGTTAGCGCAGGCAAGGCAGGCACCTTACCTTTAGCGCCACCGCCCGGCCCCTGTTGTTTTCTTTGATTTTTTTTCCATCTTGCACCACTGCCAGCCAGGAGCAGGGAGCGTGCAGTTCTTGCTCTCAGAGAGATAGCATGGATGAACTGATAAGGGACTCTCCCTTCTCTCCCACACCTTTGTCCTGGAGGCAGGCAACAAGTCTGCAGATAGGATCAGTTGGCAACTTTGCAAGCGCCCAGGGGAGCTCAACACCAAGGACTGCTCAAAAAAAGTTCTACATTTCCTTAGCTCCTTGTTCTTATTTTCTTGTTTTATTATTATTATTATTAATATTATTATTATTATTCCACACTCAGCAGCCCTCGTAGGTTATTTTCCTGGCTCTCTGAGCTCAGAAATTATTCCTGGCAGACCATATGGGATGCTGGGGATCAAGCCTGCATTGAAGGCTTGCAAAGCTATGACTCTGGCCCCTGTCTCTAGTTTTTTTTTTTTTTTTTTTGGGGGGGGGAGGCACACTCAGTGACGCTCAGGGGTTACCTTTGGCTATGCTCCTGGCTCTGGGACCATATGAGATGCTAGGGATCGAACCTAGATCCATCCTGGGTCAGTCGCATGCAAGGCAAATGCCCTACCATTGTGCTAGCACTTGGGCCCCTGTTTCTAGGTTTTTTATTTTGTTTGGTTTGGGGCTATACCTGGTGGTGGTCAGGACTGACTCGTAGCTCTGTGTTGACGGATCACTCCTGACAGTGCTCAGGGGAGCCAGTGGGATGCCAGGGATAGAACCCAGGTCACACACACACACACACACACACACACACACACACACACACACACCCGTGCAAAGCAAGCAAGCGCTTTCCCGGCAAAAGTATAAGTCTGGATCCTATTTCCAGTTATTCTTATTATTCTTTTTTTTTGGGGGGGGCCACACCCATTTGACGCTCAGGGGTTACTCCTGGCTATGTGCTCAGAAATCGCCCCTGGCTTGGGGGGACCATATGGGACGCCGGGGGATCGAACCGCGGTCCTTTCCTTGGCTAGCGCTTGCAAGGCAGACACCTTACCTCCAGCGCCACCTACCCGGCCCCTATTATTCTTATTCTTATGCTTATTTTTGTTTTTGAGTCACACCCGATGGTGCTCAAGGGTTACTCTTGGCTCTGTGCTCAGAAATCGCTTTTCAACAGGAAAAGGCAGGCTCAGGAGACCATATGGGATGCCAGGAATCAAACCCGGGTCTGTTCTGGATTGGATGCGTGCAAGGAAAATAACAAATCACTGTGCTATCTCTCCAGCTCCTATTTCCAGTTTTTTGTGGTCTTCTTCTTCTTCTTCTTCTTCTTCTTCTTCTTCTTCTTCTTCTTCTTCTTCTTCTTCTTCCTCCTCCTCCTCCTGGCTGATCTTGGGGGAACCATATGGAAAGTTGGGGATCTCACCTAGTTACTATTGCCCTGCTCCCCCAGCCCCATGTTTCTGGCTATCCTCTCATGTGTTTTGGGAAATGAGTGCTCAGGGGACAGGGCAGGAATTGAGGAACCATCCCAAGGGACTGGGGAGCAATGGCTGGGTGTGGGGGACACAGTGACAATGCTTTACAGATGTCTCCAGAAACATTGCCTCCTTCCTGTCCATGGTGGTTACCATGACATTACTTCCAACATCTGAATCACTGGGCTGGAGCAATAGTACATTGGGAACCTGGGCACTTGCATTGCAGACAGCTGGCCTGAGTTTGATTTTCAGCATCTCATATTGTCATTCCTGGCAGTGGTCCGAGGACTATAAAGAATGCTGGGGATTGAACTCAGGTAGACTGTGTGCAAGGCAAGTGTTCTCCTCCACTAGAGAGGCTATCACTCAGCCTCCCTAGGCATATATTTTAATACCTGCATAGACCTCATATGTTTTCCCTATCACCCTGTACCCCCAAACTGGGCTTGGCCACACCTTCCTCCTGTGTGCCCTAGGAGTCCGTGGAGGGTGGGGGTGCCCCACTCTGCAGAAGCCTGAAAGATCTCATGCCCAATGCTCCCTTTCTCTCTGCTTTTTTCCGATCCCTTAACCGGGGCTCGCCCTTCCTTCCTTCCCTTCCTCCTTCCTCCCTTCTTTTCTTCCCACCTTCTTTTCTTCCCACCTTCCTTTCTTCCTTCCTCCTTCCCACCTTCCTTCCTTCCTTCCTTCCTTCCTTCCTTCCTTCCTTCCTTCCTTCCTTCCTTCCTCCCTCCCTCCCACCTTCCTCCCACCTTCCTTTCTTCCTTCCCTCCTACCTTCCTTCCTCCCTCCCTCCCTTCCTTCCCAAGCAATGATCAGAGGTTACTCCTGGCTCTGTGCTCAGAAATCACTCCTAGCTCAAGGACCCATATGGTGCGCTGGGTGTGTGCAAGGCAACCACTTTACTCTCTTGCCTATCACTCGAACCGCTCTTTCCTACCTTTCCAGGGGTCCAATTCTCCAAACAATAAACCGCCCCCCTCCACCTACCCAGCGGCTAGGGCGCTTGCCAGGAGTGTCCCAAGAAATTTTTCTGAAAAATAACCCCCTATCCCGGTGGTCCCTCTTTAACTAGATAGTGACTTTCCTGGAGTCTGGGGTCTGGGGGAGCAGTAGGTGATGAGATACAGAGGCCCCCAGAGACTTGGGGTCTGGAGTGGGTGGGTTGGGGGAGGAGGATGCCTATCTCCACCGTCGCTAAGGCTCGGACCGGAGAAAAAAAAAATCCCGAGCGTCGGGATTGGCGGAGCGGCTGTGGTCCCACCCCCTGGTTGCCAGGCGACAGCCAATCCGCGCGCGCCCAGGTGTTTGGCCCGCAGGCGGGGGCAGGTGCGCGGGGACCGGCGGAGGACCGAGGGGAAGGGGCTGATCGGGGACCCCCCAGGAGCTCCTGGATCCGGGGTGCGGCCGCCAGCGCGCCTCCAGCCCGCTCCTGCTGGGCCACGGGCGCGCCCGTCGCCCTCCCTCCCACCCCCCAGCCCTGGGCGCGCTCCCGCCCGCCGCTGATCGGGGTCCTCCTGCCGCCGCCGCCGCCGCCCCCCGCAGCCCGCCGGGCTCCCCGTCATCGTCGTCGCCACCGCGCCCCACCCCAGGCCGCCCCGCGCCCCCCGCGCCCGAGGTGAGCGAGCAGGTGGCGGGGGGCCGGGCGCTGGGCCGGGGGGCGCTGGGACTGGGCTCGGGCCGCGGCTCTTTGTCTCCCCGATCCGCTGCGCGGGCCGCCGGGGGCCGCTCCCTCCTTCCCTCCCTCTCCCAGGCAGGTGCCAGCCCGCATCCCTCGGGGACAGGCGCCCCCTTTTCTCTGCCGCGGATGCCACGATCCCCCCCTTTCCGCCGAGGCTGGCACCCGGCCAGGGAGAGGGGTTCGGGGTGTGGATCTCGGGGCCCGAAGCGGAGGAGGCGGCCCCAAGGCCCGGGGGAGGACAGAGGGGGAGCGGCTGGCGGACGATCGCGAGCAGCTGGGGTGCCGAGGGAGTAGGTGGGTGGTGTGGGACGCAAGTGGAGCCTGGAGGAGCTGGTGGGGGGCAGCGAGGAGGTAGGGGTGGGTGGGGATGGGGGGCAGCGGGAAGGAGGGAGGGGTGGGGATTGGGGGGAGGCGGCGTGTCCGGACCCCTCCCGGGAGGCTAACGGGTCTGTGTCTTCCTTCTTCCAGCAGGTGCAAGATGGACAAGACCAAAACAGGGGCCGCTGCGCGAACCCCAACTTCTCGTCCCCCCGGGCTTCAGACCCCCAGGCCTCCGGGGTCTCCTCGACCTCTCCCTCCAGTGACCAGCGCTGCTCTCCGGGTTCTGGGCGCTGCACGGGCCGCGGGCCGGGGGCCTCTGGCTGAGAACAAACTGGGGAGCCGAGGCCCAGCTCTCGGGGAGGCTGCACCCCGAGTGGGATCGCCAGCGCGGAGTGTTGGGGCCAGTCCTCGGAGCGCAGGTACATTATTAGCCCTTTTACGCATCCTGTCAGCATCCTCCTACCCCCTTCTCTGTCCTGGGGTACAGACTGAAATGGGTTTTTCTCGACACCCTCACCCCCCCCCCCAGCCTCCAGACCTCCCGCTGTTGGAAGAGGGGAGCGGCTGTCGGCTAAGAACTCCAGCCTGGGCTCTGCTACAAGTGGGGCGCGACCCAATGTGTCTACCAGGTAACACGACTCCACCTTCATTCCCCCACACCAAGGGGGGCTGTCGTTACCTTTTAGGTCTTTGGGGGGGGGGATAGTGCTACAGATTAAGATCCTCCACAGAAAAAGCATATACTCTGTCACCAGCTTGCCCCTACCCTACTTACTATTACTACATACTTGCTGGTACTCAGGGTTTAATCCTGGCTCTGTGCTCAGAGGTCACTCTTGCCAGAGTTCAGGGGATAGAATGGGGTGTTGGGGATTGAACCTAGATGGGTTGCATGCAAGGCAAGTGCCCTATCCACTGCACGAATGCTCCAACCGCCCTACCTTTTAATTTTACAGCAGAATTGGGGTTTCTGGGGCGTAGAATTTTTATGGACTATTGAGTACGTGCTTACTTTTTATTTGTTTGTTTTGGGCCACACCCAGCGGTGATCAGGGCTGACTCCTGGTTCTGCATTCAGAGATCATTGCTGGCTGGGCTCAGGAACAATATGGGATGCAAGGGAACGAACCTGGGTTGGCACCGTGCAAGGCAAGCGTCCTCTTCTCTGTACTGTCGATCCAGCCCTGCCACGCTAGAGGATGGATCTGCAGAGGGTAGAAGGATGCCGCAGGGTCTAGATGAGAGCATGTGGACTTGGAGAGGTCGCAGGGTATAGATGGGAGCATGTGGACTTGGAGAGGTCGCGCATACAGCTGGGGCGCTACCCTGAGTGTGGACACCTCTTGTTTCCAGGCCAAGTTCTTTAGGACAGAAGGGCCCCCGGCCCCCCGCGGAGGAACCCGGGCCCAGAGGGAAAGTCGCTGAAGCTCTCAGACAAAGCGCCTCCAGTGCTGCGGCTCGGAGAGGTTTGTGATTGGGGGTTAGGGGATTTCTGGGGCACGGAGGAGGGCAGCCCGGACATGCCATGTGACCTGCTCGTCTTCTCTGTCCGCAGACGCCTCCGGGCCCTCCCCACACGCTCCCTCCCCAGCTCTCTCCCGTCCATCCCGGACTGCTGCGGCTGCAGAGGCGAATCTACCCCGGGCAGCACCCGGTGCCCGGCCCAGCAGGCTCCCGACTGAGGCGCCCAGGAAATCTGTGAGCGGCACCCCTGAGCGCAGCAGCAGAGCTGAGCCGAGCCCCGCCTCCAAAAGGCGCCCCAATGCCAGCGGGGGTCTCCAAAGGCCAGCTTCGCGCCCCTTGGGCTCCAGCGCCACCCCTCTGGCCTCCCCAGCGCGTTCTGGGACCTCGGCAGGTGCAGCACCCCGAGCTCTGGGGCATCCGTCCCAGCCCAAATCCAAAGGGCTGCCCGTTGTGCGCCCTCCGCAGGTGACACCCCCCAGGAAGGGCACCCCTTCTGCCAGGGGCCTTTCTCCGCCCCTGGCTGCACCCTCCCCGCCTGGGAGGAAGGTGCAGCTGTCACGGGCCCATCCAGGCCCGGCTACGCCCCCGCCGGACGCGCTCCCGCCCTCCCCGCCCGCCACGCCCCCTTCCCAGGCCCTGCCCGCGCACGTAGCCACGCCCCTCCCGCTAGCCACGCCTCCTCCTCCCGCTCTTCCGGGTCTCCAGACCCTCCCCTCCCCGCCGGCCACGCCCCCTCTGCTAGCCCCGCCCACGCCCTTGGGGACCTCCCCCGAGGAGGAGGAGGAGGAGGAGGCCTCCTCTGCTCCTCTGTCCTCCCCCCACTTTCTGGCCCCATTCACTCCATCAGCTTCACCCCCTCCGCAGAGTATGGCCCCCGCTCAAGTTTCTCCCCTCGTGTCCCCTCTTCCGCCTCTCCCCTCTCCCCTGGCTGCGCCTCCTCTGTCCGCCCTGCTGCCACCTGCCTCGTCTCTTCTTCAAGTCCCGCTTTCTCAGGCGGCCACGCTGCTAAACCCGCCCCCTGCCTTGGCCACGCCCCCTCCCCGCGCCCTCTCCCCTCTGACCACGCCCCAGACCGGAAGCCCTCCCGTTTCTTCCTTGGCCACGCCCCCTACACAGACCACACCCACCTCCTCGGCCACGCCTCCCCCGCAGGTCCCTTCTTTGGCCACGTTCCCGCCCTCTTTGGGGTTGACACCTTTCCCGCCTCCAGAGTCTCTGGCTCCCCTGGCCTCGCCTTCTCAGCATGTCCCCCCTTCCTCTCTCTTGGCCACCACCCCTCCTCAGACGCCGTCTCCGCGGGCCCTGACCCCTCTGCAGGACTCCCCATCCCTGCTGCCCCTGGCCCCTGAGCAGACTACTCCGTCGGTGGCCACGCCCCCTCTGCTGACCACGCCCCATCCGCCGACCACGCCCCCGCGACAGGCCCCGCTCCCTCTGGACTTGCCCCCGTTGCAGGCTCCGCCCTCTCCGCCGCCCTCCCCCTCTCCGCAGGCCCCTCCCACCCCGCAGGGCCTGCCCCCTCTGCTGGTCTCTGTTTCTCGTCCCGTTTCACCCCATCCTCCAGATGCTCCGGCTCCCTTGGTCCTGCCACCGTCGACGCAGGCTCCACCTGTGTCTCCCTCCCTGTCTCCTCTCCGGGCGCACTCTCTTTCTCTGCCGTCGCCTTCCTCTCTTCTCACCCCGCTCCCACCGCAGACGCCGCCGCCTCCCTTGGCCTTGCCCCCTCTGCAGGCCCCGCTCTCCCCCAGGACCCCTCCGCAATCTCCACGTGCTCTGGCGGGGTCCCCCACCTTTTTCGCGGCGACGCCCCACCCGCAGGCTCCACCTCCCTTGGCCTTGCCCCCTCTGCAGGGCCCGACTCCTCTCCTGGCCTCGGTCCCGCCTCCGCAGGGAACGCCGCCTTCTCGGCCCTTATCCCCTTTGCTGGTGCCTTCTCCGGGCTCACCTCTGCAGGCGGCCCCGCTGTCTCCCAGGGCCAGGCTCGCTCCGCAGGCGCCGCCTCCTCTGGCCCTGGCCCCGCCCTCCTTGGTGACCACGCCCACGCAACCGGCCCCGCCTCCTTCGACTTTGCCCCCGCTTCAGGCCACGCCTTCTTTGACCACGCCCCACCCGCCTACCCTTCCCTCTTTGGCCATGCCTCCTCACTCACAGGCTCCGCCCATTCTTGCCTCGCCCGACACGCAGGCCACGCCCTCTCTAAACACGCCTCCCCCGCAGGCCTCGCCACCCAATCCACTGTCTCCTTTTTCCACGACCACGCCCCGTCCACAGGCTCCTCCCATTCTCACCGCACCCAACACGCAAGCCCCGCCCTCTCCGACCACGCCCACAGCGCAGGCCGCGCCTTCTCTGACCACGCCTCCTCCACAGGCCTCGCCACCCAATCCACTGTCTCCTTTTCCCACGACCACGCCCCGTCCACAGGCTCCTCCCATTCTCGCCACGCCCAACACACAAGCACCGCCCTCTCCGACCACGCCCAGAACACAGACCACGCCCCATACGGCCACGCCCCACCCACCGGCCCCGCCGGCTCTGGTTTTGCCCCCTTTGCAGCCCTCGCCCTCTCCACCCGCCTCACCCCTGCTGCCAGCGCCCCGGCGGCCCCCGACCCCGGGCCCCGACGCCCCGATCCCGGGCCCACCGCGGCTGACCCTGGCGCTGGCCCCGGTGCCGCCGCCGCCGTCGCGCAGCCCGTCCAGCACGCTGAGCGGTCCCGACCTGGCGGGCCACAGCAGCAGCGCCACCAGCACCCCCGAGGAGCTGCGCGGCTACGACAGCGGGCCCGAGGGTGGCGCCGGCGCCGCCTCCCCTCCGCCCGACGCCGAGCTGGCCGCCTGCCACCCGGCCGCCTGGAGCCGGGCTCCCGCGCCGCCGCTGGCCCTGCGCGGCAACGCCGGGGCGCCGCTGCCTTGGTCTCCGGCCGCGGGGTCGGGACCCGCCGACGGCCTCTGCACCATCTACGAGGCGGACGGGCCCGAGTCGGCCACGGCCACCCCCGACACGCTGGACTCGGCCGAGTCCGGGTCGGGGGCCGGCGAGGGCGAGGGGAAGGCGGCGTCGGCCGCGGGCCCGGGGGCGGCGGCGCGGGTGGGGAAGCCGGCCCGGCTGGGCGAGCTGCCGCTGGGCGCGCTGCAGGCCAGCGTGGTGCAGCACCTGCTGAGCCGGACCCTGCTGCTCGCGGCGGCCGAGGGGGCGTCGTCGGGCGGCGGCGGCGGGGCCGGGGGCGCCGGGGGCGGCGGCGTGGCGGGAGGGGCCCGCACCGCGCTCAGCGACGCCGAACTGGGCCGCTGGGCCGAACTGCTGTCGCCCCTGGACGAGTCCCGCGCCAGCATCACCTCGGTCACCAGCTTCTCGCCCGACGACGTGGCCTCCCCGCAGGGCGACTGGACCGTGGTGGAGGTGGAGACCTTCCACTGAGCCAGAACCTTTGCCCCGTCCTGATGCCAGCCCCGGCCCTGGGCCTTAACGTCCGTCCGCCCCTTCGGTTATTCCTTAAGACCCCCCCCCCCCATTGCCCCTCCTTGTCCTTCTCCACCGCCTCTTCTGCTCTGGGAGTTTGGGGAATCGCTTAGTCTCCCACCTTTGGGCCCCGATCTTTTGACCTCGACTTGCCACCCATCACCCACCTCTTTGCCCAGTTCCTCCCCTTGACCCATATCCGATATGCTTTGTCTGCCCCCGAGTTTGCAATAAAAATAAAGCCCGTTTTCTGTGGTCTGTGCGGCCTTCCAAGTCTCTCTGGGAATCCCGGGATTGGGAAGTCTCCTGGGTGGGAATGGGACAGCTAGGTGATGCTAACGGCTAAGCCCCAGTCGACTTGCAGACGGGGCGACTTTGCAGGCGAGGGTTATAGTTCTGGTGGCGATGTATCAGCTTTTTTTTTTTTTTTTTTTTTGGTTTTTGGGCCACACCCGGCGGTGCTCAGGGGTTACTCCTGGCTGTCTGTTCAGAAATAGCTCCTGGCAGGCACGGGGGACCATATGGGACACCGGGATTCGAACCAACCATCTTTGGTGCTGGATCGGCTGCTTGCAAGGCAAACACCACTGTGCTATCTCTCCGGGCCCGATGCATCAGCTTTACCGAGAATATGTCAAGAACAAGAACGGGCGCCCTCCCACACGCTCCAACGCCTCCTTCCTCATGCTTGAACCCTTGCTTGCTGGTGGGAATGTGAGGTGTGCACAGGCCCGGATGAGGGCCTGTGACAGAGGATTAAGCTCGCCCGCCCTGGAGGGACTGGTAAAGGAGTGGAGTCTGGCTACTCCAACGTTTTGGGTAGACCAGGAATCCCCAACTCCCCTTCCACCTCTGGACTCACAGACCTTACCTTTTCCCAATTCAGGACAGTGTCTTTCTTTCCCTAACCCTTCCAACCATAAACTTGTTGTTACCTTGCTTATCCTCCCCGACTTCTTTTTTTTTTTTTTTTTTTGGTTTGTCGGGCCACAGCCATTTGATGCTCAGGGGTTACTCCTGGCTAAGAGCTCAGAAATTGCCCCTGGCTTGGGGTGACCATATGGGACGCCGGGGGATCGAACCGCGGTCCTGATCCTTGGCTAGCGCTTGCAAGGCAGACACCTTACCTCTAGCGCCACCTCGCCGGCCCCCCTCCCCAACTTCTTGTAGTCACCTTGACCCTACAGCCCCTCAATGGCACCCTAATTTGGGTCTTGCCAAGTACAGGTAATGACCTCACCCCCACCAGGCCCTCTTTCTTTTCTTTCTTTCTTTCTTTCTTTCTTTCTTTCTTTCTTTCTTTCTTTCTTTCTTTCTTTCTTTCTTTCTTTCTTTCTTTCTTTCTTTCTTTCTTTCTTTCTTTCTTTCCTTTTTATTTATTTATTTTTTTATTTTTGGTGTTTGGGTCACACCCTGCAGTGCTCAGGGGTTATTCCTGGCTCTATGCTCAGAAGTCACTCCTGGCAGGCTCGGGGGACCATATGTGCTGGGATTTGAACCACCATCCTTCTGCATGCAATGCAAAAATACCTTACTTCCATGCTATCTCTCCGACCCCAAAGTATGGACAGGTTTGTTTGGTTTTTGGGTCACACCCAGCAGCGTTCAGGGTTTACCTGCCAGGCTCGGGAGACCACATGGGATGCTGAGATTCGAACCACCGTCCTTCTGCATGCAAGGCAAACGCTCTACCTCCATACTATTTCTTTAGCCCCTTTCTTTCTTTGGACCCATTTCATGCCCAGTTGAGGGCAATCAGGAGAAAACTGCATTTCCAGACACACATTTTTGAATGGGGTCTCCTCTTGGCCTAGGGCCTAGGGCAGGGGTCTCAAACTCGAGGCCCACGGACACTTTGCTGCCCTCTTGTGGCCCGCGGGCGGCTTTCAAATATCGCAGTATTCGCAATCATTCGCTTACCGAATAATCACAATAAAAATCGCACTAAACATTCACATACCCCGAACAGTTCTGTTGGGGATATGCAAATGTTTAATGCGATTTTTTTCTTACTAATGCGATTTTTTATTGCGAATATTCAATAAGCGAAATCCCTTATGTGGCCCTGCCTCACCCCGACTTTGCCTCCTGCAGCCCCCAGGTAAATTGAGTTTGAGACCCCTGGCCTAGGGGGAAATCAGCCAAAGGGCTGTTTCTATGTAGATCCACAGCCAGTTGAGGTTGGGGGATCTCTTGTTGGGGAGGAGGGAGTGGGGCCATACCTAGTGGTGCACCCCAGTGGTGCTTGGGAATTCAAACTTGGTCACATATGCCCTTAGACATATGTGCTGCAAGGCAAGTGCCTACCCCCTGTCCTCTGTCCAGCCAGGGTACTCCCTTTTTATTTTGAGGACCAACAAGATGGCGCTCAGATCTCACTCCTGGTGGGTGGGATCAAACCTGAATTGGATGTTTGCAAAGCACCTTACTCGCCAGACTATGGCTCCATTGCTTCAGCCACACTAGCTCATGGCTCATGCTTGTTCTTTTTTTTTTTTCTTCTGCACTCACAGATCACTCCTGCCTGTGCTCAGGGGACCCTATGGGGTAGCGGGGGGAGCTCACTGGCCTGGGCTGCATGCACATCAATTGCCTTCACCTCTGCACTATTGCCCCAGCATCAGCATCAGCATCAGTCTCTCCCTGAAGGCTCTTCAGCCCCTGCTGGGACTCGACCCCTGGTTCCCTTTTTGAAGATGTCAGGGGTTCTTTTTTTTTTTTTTCCCTTGGCTTTTGTTTTTTGGGCCACACCCGGCAGCACTTAGGAGTTACTCCTGGCTTTACGCTCAGAAATCGCTCCTGGTGGGCTTGGGGGACCATATGGAGTGCCAGGATTTGAACCACTGTCCTTCTGTGTCGAAGACAAACACCCTACTGTGCTATCTCTCCGGTCCCTGAAGATGTCAGGGGTTCTTGTGGGTCTGGAGGGAGTCCTAGATGCTTCAGATTAAAGGGCGAGTAGGGGTTGGGGGGCTTCCCAGGGATACCACTTAGGGTCTCATATGCTTTTTGGGCCACAGCTGGTGCCACAGTGTCACAGGAGCTCTGTGCTTAAGAATCATTCCTGGCAGGCTCAGGGGACGATAAGGGATCTGAAGGATCAAACCCAGGTTTGCTGCATGCAAAGCAAGCCCCTTCCCTGCTGTACTACCACTCTGGCCCTCAAGTTCCTTTTGTGGGGGATTGGTGGTTCGTCACACCTAGTGATGCTCAGGCATTACTCCTGGTTGTGTTTTTGGGGATACTCTATGGCAGTGGTCGGCAACCTTTTTTTTCAACTGAGCCAAATCTCGCCAAAACCACGATTGAAATTTATTTTGAGAGCCACACAGGGCGTGCACTGACAGAGGCTAGGAGCAGAGTCCTGACTCCTGGAGCAGCCGCCCGGCTCACAGAAGAGCCAAATTAAAAGTGGAAAGAGCAGGGCCCGGAGAGATAGCACAGCGGCGTTTGCCTTGCAAGCAGCCGATCCAGGACCAAAGGTGGTTGGTTCGAATCCCGGTGTCCCATATGGTCCCCCGTGCCTGCCAGGAGCTGTTTCTGAGCAGACAGCCAGGAGTAACCCCTGAGCACCGCCGGGTGTGGCCCAAAAACCAAAAAACCAAAAAAAAAAAAAAAAAAAAGTGGAAAGAGCATGTGGCTCGCGAGCCGCAGGTTGCCGACCACTGCATGGGATGTTGGACATCAAACCTGGGCTGGTTGCATGTACGGCAAATGCCCTCCCCACTGTCCTATAGCTCAGAAACCTAGCTTGTCTCTGCTTCTGCTCGCCGCCTTCCTTCCACATAGTTTTGTGGAGGCAACAAGCAAGTGTCTGTCCCTCCCTCTGGGACTGGGATGCCCTGGCCTATGTCTTTGTCAATACATTTTATTTTTTGTTCTTCTCGCCTGGGCGACATGTGGAGCGTGAACAGGCAGTGTGCAAAAATGATGGTGGGCAGTGTGGGTGTGCCCCGCCGTCACCCACCCTGGTCCCGTGCCCTCTAACACTGAGCAGGGACAACTGGGAAGTGTGTGTTTGGGGAGGGGGGTTCGGAGCATGGATTCCCCACCCCAGGGAGCGCCGGGGAGATTGCATGTGACGCTACTGCTGCTGCTTCTTGGGGTTCTAGGAGCACCGGGGCTCCACCTCGAGGGTGGTTGAGGCCCTCGGGGTTGGGGGGGCACTGTTGGACTTTGGCACCGGTCTTACTTGTCACTTGACAGAGACCCCGGGCCCCCACCAGAGGGCTGGGACCCAATAAAGAAGGAAAGTGGATCCTCCCCCAGGATGCTTGTCTGGGTGGGGGGGACCCTCATCACTGCCCAGACGGCATAATACGAGTGGAGTGTCCCACATAGGGGAAAAAGGGGGTGTCTTCACTTCTGGCAGTCATTCTGCTCTCACCCCTCAGGAGGGGTCCCTGAGCCCCCTCACGGGATACTGCATAATTGTGGGGACTTTGCTTTTGGCTGGCGGGGGCCAGGTTGTCCCCCACTCCGACGGCAGCTGTGATCTCGGTCTCCTCACTTCACAGGCCTCTTCCGGCCTGGCCCTTCCCAGCAGGGCACATGTGACCCCGAAGGAGAACTGCTCGAGCAGGCCCCAGGCCTCGGCTGGTCCCCCGATCCTCCATCCTCGCTGTTCTCGGGGAGGCGGCCCTCCTTGGGTCACTGGTCCAGGTCCGATCCTGGATGGGCAAGCCCTGCAGGCAGGCCCAGCCCGACGTCCTGCCCCTCTGGGGGTGGGCTGGTGGTGGCGACTTCGAGCAGTGGGGTTGGCGCCCAGCCCTGCCGCGGCCCCGGGCCTGGCTCCTCCGGGCTCGGCTTCAGTTGTCCAGGCCCTGGCTGTAGGGCGCGGCCAGTTCGTCGGCGTCGCTGTCCGAGCTGCCCTCGCTGTCCTTGGGCGGCCGCTCGAGGCGGCGGAAAAAACGCGCGTCGCGGGGGGACAGGGGGTACAGCGCGCCCTGCAGCGCCGCGCCCACGCCCAGTAGCTCCTCGTCCGACGACGGCAGCGACTCCTCGTCCAGGTGGCGCGCCAGGCTCAGCCCGTCGAAGGCCAGCGGGTCCTCGAAGGCCGGGGGGCCCTTCAGCAGCCGCACCTGGGCAAGGGGGCGTGCGCGCGCTGGGAGAAGGCGCAGGGCCCGGAGCCCCGCCCCGCCCAAACCCCGCTGAAACCCCCCCCCCCCGAATCGCATGATCACCCCTTAGCTGGGGCCCCAGCGCTCACCTCGGCTTTCAGCTCTTCGATTTGATCTTTGAGCTCGCGGATGTATTGCGACGAGTCCGAGTGGTTCAGCTGGCCCTGGATGCGGCCCTCTTCCCTCTGTGGGACCCGCTAGGTTACCATGGCCTGGACCCCCGCACGGGTCTCGAACCCCCCAACCCCGGGTCCGCTCCGCCTGGAGTAACCTGGACCGCAACCATCTAGATTCCTAGTAGGCCCCGCCAAATATGGCCTCGACCCCGCCCCTTATACAGAAAGGCCCCGCCCAAATAGTTTAGAACACGCCCCTCTTCAGACGGACCCGCCCCTTTCCAGCAAGACAGACCACGCCTTCGATTTGACCCGCCCAGTTCTGACTTAAGACACGCCCCTCTGTAGATGGCCCCGCCCCTTATCCAACACAAACCACGCCTCCGATCGGACCCCGCCCAGATCTGACTTAGAACACGCCCCCCGAAGATGGCCCCGCCTCTAACATGGCCTCGAGCCCGCCCCTTATCCAGAAAGGTCCCGCCTCTGATTTGGCCCCGCCCAAATACAATTTAGGACACGCCCCTTTCCAGCAAGACAGACCACGCCTCCGATCTGATCCACCCAGTTATGACTTAAGATACGCCCCTCTGCAGATGGCCCCGCCTCTTATCCAGCACAGACCACGCCTCCTATCGGACCCCGCCCAGATCTGACTTAGAACACGCTCCCTGAAGATGGCCCCGCCCCTAACATGGCCTCGAGTCCGCCCCTTATCCAGAAAGGCCCCGCCTCTGATTTGGCCCCGCCCAAACACAATTCAGGACACGCCCCTCTTCAGATGGCCCCGCCCCTTTCCAGCAAGACAGACCACGCCTCCGATTTGACCTGCTCAGTTATGACTTAAGACACGTCCCTCTGCAGATGGCCCCGCCCCTTATCCGGCACAGACCGCGCCCAGATCTGACTTAGAACACGCCTCCTGAAGATGGCCCCGCTTCTAACATGACCTCGAGCCCGCCCTGCCCAACACAGGCCACGCCCCAATCAGGTCCCTCCCTTTGCCGGGCCAGGCTCCGCCCCGCGCTCACCTGGATCTCCAGCTCGGCGATGCGCTGGCGCATCTCGGCCACCGCCGCCATGCTGTCCGCCTCCCGGAGTCGCACGGCCATCACCTCCTCTTTGCTCTGCAGGGAGCGAGCGGGACCGTCAGGGCAGCTCAGGGGGGGGGGCGGCCGAGACTCAGGGGGGGCCCCGGTCGGGGATCGGACCTTGCACTCGGCCTCCGCCTGCTTGCGGCGGCTCTCGCTGAGCTGCGTCTGCAGGCCCTTGTTCTGCGCCCCGAGGTACTGCAGCTTCTCCTGCAGCGCGGCGCGCTCCGCCTCCACGCGGTTGAGCAGGTTGCGGTGGATGTGGTCCTGCGGGCGGGGATCGGGGCTCAGCGCCCTCGCCCCGCCGCCGCCCCGCACCCCGCGGCCGGTGCCCGGCCCCCCAGCCCGTGAGCACCTGCGTCTCGAGCTCCACCACGCGCTGCCGCAGCTCGCGGCCCTCGGCCAGGGCCTGGGCCTCGCGCAGACGCACGCTCATCAGCTCGTCCTGCAGCTCGCTCAGCGCGAGCTTCCGCGGGGACTCCTTCCAGCGGCCGCCGCGGGACAGGTGCGCCTGCGGGCCCAGGTGCGCGCTCAGCCCGCGAGCCCTGCCGCCCGGGCCAGCCCTCGCGCCGGGCCCTCACCTGCCAGGTGTCCGACAGCTCCTGCAGCTGGCGCTTCAGCTCCCGCGCCGACGCCACCGCCTCGCCCTCCCGCACCTTGAGGGCCTTCAGCTCGTCCTGCAGCTGCGCCACGTTGTTCTCATCGGGCAGCGCGCTGTTCCTCTGCAGCGGGCGGGGGCGGATGGGACGGGAAGTGGGCCGAGGCCGGAGGGCGGGCAGCAAGAAAGGGGGGGCTGGCCCCTAGGGAACACCCTCCCCAACACACACACAGACACCCACACCCACCCCTACACCCAGGAACAGCTTCACCCTGATGCATGTGGAAAGGCAGGGAGCTGGAAGCTCAGCTGTGCCAGAGACATCTGGGAGCGTACCCCAACAGGGCTGCTCCTGTCCATCCCAAACCCAGCCCCAGGTGGTTGGGCGGCTCTCTGTTGGGTGGCCTTGCTCAGGGCTCCTCTGCTTCCACCTGGCTTGAAACCCGGGTGGCTGGGGGCTCTCAGGGGATTCACAAAAGCCATGACAGGTGTGGCACTGTGCATGACATGCGCGTTTTGGGCATGCATGCGCACAAGATTCATGTTTGCAAGTACATATGGGTGCACACGTTTTCAGTTTCCAGCATGTTTTCAGTGCATGCATACATGTTGCATGTGGCTGTTATGAATGCATGCTGTGTATGACATGCAAGCTTACATTAATGTCTATATGAATTCATATTTCCATCGTGATACACATTTGTTCACACGTGCAACATGACAAACCCTGCACCTCCAGGGTTTGGCAGTGGCCCCCCCCCGAAGGAAAGGTGGGTGTGAGGGGCGCAGCCTGCCCACCTTTTCCATGTCCAGCACCTTGTCCTGCAGCTCACGGAGGGCCCCAAGCGTTTCTGCCTCTCGTAGCCGTGACTGCTCCAGCTCCGTTTCCAAGTGGGTCACAAAGTCTTCGGTGAGCCGTGGGTTCTCCTGGGGTGGGCACAGGGCCATACTGCTGGGTGGGGCTCATAGCCAGCCAAAAGGGCCCCAATGGGGCAAAGGTGCCTTCCCAGAGCCCCCCAATATGACTCTGTTACATAGGTAGGTGAAAAGTGCCCCTAGACCTTTCTTTACCTCTAAACTGGTGGGGAGCAGCTGAACCCCTTCTTTGGGGGCTGGTGCTCCAGCCCTAGGGTCTTGGCACCTGCCTGAGTGACAGCTTTTATTTCAGGGAGTACATCCAGAAATGGTCAGAGCTTAACTCCAGACTCTGCGGTTAAGTATCCTGGCAGTGCTTGGGGGACCATATGGGCTGGGGGGTACCCACGATGGCCATGTGCAAGGCAATACTAGCACTCCCCACTGTACTATCGCTCCGGCTTCCTCTCTCTTTTTATTTTGGGGGACAGACCGGGCAATGCTCAGGGCTGGCTCCTGACTCTGAACTCAGGAATCACTCCTGGTGGCATTTGGGGGACCCTATGGGATGTGTTGGGGATCAAACCCATGTCGGTCATCTGCAAGGCAAGCGCTGTCCCCGGTGTGCTATCGCTCCAGCCCCACCAGCTCCCTATCTTTTTACCTTATTTCTCAGAAAGCCATGCAGAGGGGACCTTCTGTATATTTTTTCGAGGGGGTGGTCTCACTAAGCATTGCTGGGGTTGGAATCTGGCCCCCTGCCACATATAATCCCTGCACAAAGCCTGCTGAGCTGGCCCAGAGGAGACCCTTGAATGGGACATTGGTCCAGGACTGGCTAGGATCACAGCAGCAGCAGTGGTGGTGGTCTCAGATGTGGACCTGGCTTCTCAGCCTCCTGTCTACCATCACACACACACACCCCCCTTTTCAGAACATGAGGGTGTGGGGGCTGGAGCGATAGTACAGTGGGGGAGGGCACTTGCCTTGCACATATCCGATCTGGGTTCAATCACCAGCACCCCATACGGTTCCCCAAGCTTGCCAGGAGTAATTCCTGAGCACAAAGCCAGGAGTCAGTCCTGAGCATCACCAGGTGTAGCCCCAAATCCTTAAGAAAAAAAGCAAAGATAAGGGGGCTGGAGAGATAGTACAGCTTTGCTAACAGCAGACCTAGTTTTAATCCTCAGCATTCTATATGGTTTCCCAGCACTGGGAGGAGGAGTAATTCCTGAGTGCAGAGCCCAGAGCGTAGCTGGGTGTGACCCCAAAACCAAATAAATAAAATAAAAACAGGAGGGAAGAGTGTAGTTATTTTCCTTCTACACATGCAAAGTCAGTACTCTGTTGCTAGGCCTCCTCCCCATCCCAACTAGGAGGGAAGGGGGAAAAGAGTTCATTTGGCTTATTTTTTCCTTTGGGAGGGGGGAAGGGAACTGGGAGTTGGTTTGGGCCACACCGAGCAATGTTCTGGGCTTACTCCTGGCAGTGCTGGGGGAACTATGGGATGCTGGGGATCAAGCCCAGGTTGGCAGCATGTAATGCAGGTGCCCTACCTGCTGTGCTATTGCTCCAGATGTACCCACTGTTTCTTGGGGGGGACTTCATCACCCTGAGGGCTCAGCCCTGGACTGTAGCAGATAGGGGGGACCCTCACCTTCCCTGTGTATGGTGAGAGTGAGTGTGGGGTTTAGGGACCACAGCTGCCATGGACTCATTGGATAAGGGAACTCTGGGTCCCACCCACCAAAGTATCTAGAATCCCCCGACCCTGCAACAGATGTGAGCTGCTCCTACAATTCCCATCCAGACAACCCAGATCAACGTGGCCTGGGCCTGCATACTGAAGGAGGAAGCCCCCCTCTTTCATGTGCCCCATACTAGAGTCTGGCAGTTAGCCTCTGGGAAAAGCCTAACAGCCCTTCTGATCTTAAGGGCAACGTTATAGGGAAACGTTTGGGGGCCACAGAGCTTACTCCTGGCGGGGCTTGGGGATCGAACTACGGTTGTCCACATGCAAGAAGACAAAGCCCTCCCTGCTGTACTGGCCGCAGAAGCTATGGATTCTTCAGTGACCCACACCCTCTGAACAATCTGGTTCCCAGGAAAACATACTCTCCCCTCGGACCCTCGCCCCTATGTGGGTGGGTGCTCGCAAGTGGTGAATCTGCGCAGGACTCTGGATGCCCCTGATTCCCACTCAAGATCATTCCTAGAATGATTCCTAGAAGACGCTGCCACCATAGGCGTGGCTCCAGGAACCCCTGCCCACCACAGATCCAGGGATCAAAGATAGAGCCCAGAAGATGCCTGCCTAGATGTGTGGGCGTGGCCCAGGAGGCCCTGCCCACAGATCCAAGTTAGAGCCCAGAAGGTACTCAGTGTGTGGGCGTGGTCACTGGAGGCCCCGCCCACCACTGGTCCAGGGGCCCGAGTTAGAGCCCAGAAGAGGCCTGCCTGAGTGTGTGGGCGTGACTCCGGAAGGCCACGCCCACCACTGGTCCAGGGACCCCAGAAGGTGCCTGACCATGTGGGCGTGACTCCTGGAGGTCCCGCCCATGCCCAGTTAGGAGCCTGAAGCTCAGCTCGGATGGGTGGTGCCTTTGCCAGAACGCGCCTGCGCATGGGGACGGGGGCGTGGTCCAGGGAGGCCCCGCCCCACTACCTGCTGCTCCTGCAGCTGCCGGATGGTGCTCTGCGCCTTCTGCAGGTCCTCGGTGGCCGAGCTGCACTGCTGCCGCACCACCGCCAGCTCCCGCTTGATGACGTAGTTCTCCTCGGCCTCCTGCGCCCGGGTCACCTGCCCCTGAACACAGCGAGGACCGGATGCCATGACTTCGAGCGCGGGAGAGGTGGAGGGGGTGTTGCCCAGCCAGGGTGGAGGCGGGCAGAGAGGGAAGAGGGGTGAGGCTTTGGCCTGGAGAGCCTGGGATGGGGCTACCCCCTGGCCCACCACCCCGGGGACTAGGCTGGAGAGGTGGCCGTGGGCAGGTAGTCACAGCTTAGGGCTCTACATGACAGGCAGGATCTGTCAGGGCCTGAAGGGGGTCTTGGCGGGGCCTGAGGTTTCTCCCTGGCTGGTCCAGGTGAGAGGCAAAAAATGTGATTTGTTTTTGTTTTTTAGGCCACACCTGGTGGTGCTCAGGGTTTATTCCTGGCTCTGTGCTCAGAAATCACTTTTGGCAGGCTCAGGGGACCCACGGGATGCTGAGATCGAATTTGGCTTGGCCTTGTGCAAGGCAAACGATCTACCCACTGTGCTAAATATCACCCCGGCCCCGAGAGGCAAGCAAGTCTTGATCCAGAGGTCACATTGTGTGTGTGTGTATGTTTTTATGTATATGGGGTGCAGCAGAGGGTTCCAAACTCCAGAGGGGCCGGCTGATGGGGGAGATGGACTCTGGGGTTTCCATCTGCCCCTCAGTGTCATTGTTTCACACCTACCCAGGCAGGGCCCCCATTCCAGGCTCAAAACCACCAGGGATGGGGCAGAAGCATCCAGAAAAAGCCATGCAAGATGAGGCTGCAAAAGCAGTGTGTGTGTGTGGATGATGCCGGGTTTTGGGGAACAGAGCAGAGAGCAATGGGAGGTCAGAGTGGTGTATGTGTTCGTATACACACACAGGTGTATGGTGGTGAGGCTCAGAAGTACTGTGTACACCAGAGTTTGCCCGGTGTGCCCCCAGGGTTCTGATCACTCCTGGGTCCCCCCCAATCCCAGAGTCCGTGAGGAAGCTTCCTGTGCACACTGACACCAGGCCCATTCCACATACTGACCCCCCAGCTCTGTCTCCCCTGAGAAGTAGCCCCCAGATGGCCCCATGCATGGTGCCAGGCCGGCCCCTTTGCCCCTGCCCACCCCAGGGATGGCAGCGGCCAGGAAAGAGGCGGTCACTGGCTGTGGTGAGCAGGGACCACAGAGCATGTGGAGAAGGAAGCAGAAAAGCTACAGTACCTGGATCAACCTATCAGCCAGGGCCGCGCTCTCCTACCCGGCCGAGGGGGGTCCGAGCGACAGGGGGAAGAGGCAGAGCGGAAGACGCGGGGGAGACAGGAAGGGGAGACACAGACAAGAACCACTGGTCACTAAGGCACACGAGCCACTAGCTCTAGAAGCAGGGAGAGAGGAGTGAGACCCAAGAACCAGACAGAGAACCAGCAGGGGACCCGGAGGAGGACCAAAGCCAGCGCCAGCTCCACCCTGGAGCGGGGCCTGTGTGTGCGGGGGGGGGGGGGGGGGGGGGGAGAAGAAAAGGGGGGTCCTGGCAGCTCGCCTAGGCTGCCTGCTGAGAGTGGCAGAGCCTGTCCAAAACCTCTGGGGCCTCAGGTCACGAAACCTGGCTCTCTGTGGGACAGGGGGTACCAAGAACTGGGGGGTTCTCCTCCAAATGTCATATGGGGTGCCCCATGCCCCCTCTAGGGTATCCTGCCTTAAAGCTGGGATTATCTTTGCCTCCCAGCATCTCTACCCGTATGGCCCCCAAGGGCAGGGAGCACAAATGGAATTGTGTTCTTACCCCTAAGTCAAATATCCCCAAATCCGCGCAGGGCTGCAGGGGCCCCCACACACCCCACCTCCAGGCCTAATAGGGCCTCAAGGGCACGGTCAGTCTGTGGGGTCCCCAGCACCTGGCCTGGGGGGGGCGATGCCACAGATGATGGGCACACCCCTCACCTTCTCCAGGGTCTCGATTCGCTGTTTCAGAAGTCGGTTCTCCGTGCGCAGCCGCTGTGGGGGAGAGAAGCATGTCAGGGCCCGTCTCCTGTGTCTTGAGCACGGGGCAGGGCTGGGCACTGGGCCCTTATGACCGCCACTTCCTGGGTCTGGGGTCCCCTAGACCCAAACCCCAGCTTCCACCTTCCTTCCCGCGCTGATGGTGCCGGGGATCATCAGGGGACACAGGAGGGAAGGGGACCTCTGTGGTGCTGGGGGACTATAAAATCAAGGCTCCCAAGTTCAATGCCACCCTGGAACCTTCAAGCTTTTTCCCGAGTCCTGCTGCTGAACTTTGGGTTGATGTTTTGTTTTGTGCCAGGGATCACACTGGGCTTGGCTGCACGCAAGGCAAGTGCCCTGCCCACTATGCTACAGCTCAAGCCCCAAAGCTTCGATTCGAACCCTGCTCTGTGGAATCAGCCGCTGAAGAAGATGAGGGGGAGACTCTGCTAGGCCTTGGGGATATGTCTTTCCCACTAGGGGAGGAACTGGGGATCCTCATTCTCTGCCACCACTTGGATACAGTATACATGCTTTTGTGTGTGGCAGAAATGAGGTTGACAGCCAAAAAAAGGAGAGGCAGTGGTGCCTGGGCTTAGAGGCTCTTCACGTTCTGGAACCCCCAAACTTCAGCTAAGGAGAGGCCTCCAGAAGCCATGAAGTCTCCGCTAGAGGTGGCTGCAGTAAAAGGCTCCGGATCCCTCTCCAGCAAGTGTTCCCCCCCCCCCCCCCAACCAGGTCCCAGGATATTCCCTGTGACAGGGCAGACTAGGAAGGGGCGCCCCCTAGCGGTGACAGGCTGCAAACCAGGCAAGGTTGGTGGGATAATGGGGTCCTATTTGTGGACCCCTCTTTTCTGAATTCTTTTTGTGTTTGGACCACATCCAGCGGTGCCGACTCCTGCTCTGCACTAAGAAATGATGGGATGCCAGGGATCAAATCCACGTCAGCCTCAAGGCAAGTGTTCCTCTTGCTATACTAACTGGCTCAGCGTTCAGAAATTATTCATGGTGGGTGGGTTTGGGTAGCCATATAGAATACTGGGAACTGAACCTGGGTTGACTGCTGTGCAAGGCAAATGCCCTCTCTACTGTGCTATCATTCCAGTCCCCTCTCGTTTGATTTTTGAGTTGCACCGTGTGTTCAGGGGTTGCTATTTCCACATTAGTCCTCCTGGGGTGGAGTTCCGGGAACTGGAACCCAGGCGGGCCCCGCTAAACCCTCTCCCCAGTTTTGGACTCACTTTGATCTCAATCTGCTCCTCCATCTCCTTGCTCTTCATGGCGGCATACTCCTTTTCCAGCCTACAGGGGGTTTGTAACAGGGGGAGTGGGGGGGATGTGGTGATCTTTCAGACCTGGAGGGGGTACCCCCTTACCTCCAGTCCTCTGCCCACCTAGGCCTCACCTCTTCATCTTCTTGGGATTGTACTTGACTTGGTAAGCCTTGAGGATCAGCTTGTCAGGGCAGCTGTCGAACTGGTGCGGAATCACCCTCTGGAAATACTAGGGAGACATGGGGGGGTCATGATCTAATAGTTCTGCCCGAGTTCCTGCTATTGTGGAGGGAAGTGAGGGAGGGGGTACTGAGGCAGTATGAGGTTATCTTCTAACACTGGGTCCTGTGAGTGGTGGGTTTCTGGTCAGGGGGAGTGGCAGCGACCCCGGAGCACTGAACGGGGAGTCAGGGGGAGATTGGCTATAGCACCCAGGGCAGATGGGCTGATCTGAGGAGTGAGAAGCTGGGAGTGATGATGGTGAGGGAGGTTGAGAAATCCAGGCCAGCCTGGAAGCAACGCACCCCCACCCCAGGCTAAGCTTAGCCAAAGGGTTAAGTGTGGCTGCAGGAACTCTGGCTCCAACTCCCTAGCCCAGCTGGCCTGCTCTGGCAGTGTGGACAAAGGATGTCCGTGTCCGCGGGCACAACTGTGGCCTTTGTGCATTCTTCCCCAAAGCACCAGCTGGAGGGGGCGTGGCCCTGAGGGGCGTGGCCTATAGGGGGGCAGGACTGGGGCAGCAGGGAGTGGGGACCAGGACACCCCCAACGCTTGCCAGCCCTTCTGTGTCTTCACCAGGCCCTTGCCAGGCTGGAGGTGCACACTGTGGTCCCCACGTTGGGTGACAACAGAGGCAATGGGAAGGGGTCAGACATCAGAGATATCTGTTTGGTTTTCTGTTTTTTTTTTGGGGGGGGGTGCCACACCTGGAGGTGCTCAGGGTTCCCTGAGGTCCAGGGGATCCTATAGGGTGCCAGGGATCAAACCTGGGTTCTAACCCTACCTGCTATACTATTTTTAAGCCCCAGGGATATGTCCTGCGTGGGCTCCCAGGGTTCCTGCTTCCCCCCCATTCTGCTGGCCCACCTGGGACATGCCCTCCATGTCCAGCTGCATCAGCTCTGTCTGGTTCACCTGAAGCAGGGCCAGACCCACCCGGAACACGATCTCCAGGCCCTGCAAAAATGGGAAGGTGGCTGACTCAGTGTGTGTGTGTGGGTCCCCAGTTCCTTCTGGGACCAAATCATGATCAATCGTTTCACCAGGATGGGCATGGAGGGGGTTTCGCTGGGGCCCTGTTGGCAGAGGGTCTCACCTCATACATGAAGATGTCAAAGACACGGGTGGCGACAGGCAGCGGGAAGGTGGTGAGGAAGAGTGTGAGGAACCAGGAGGAAGCGTACATGGACGTGTGGAAGCTCTGCGAGCGGAAGTGGGTGTTCAGGTCCGGGAGCTGCTCCTGCAGGGTTTGGAGTGTGGGGAGGTGGTGCTGCTGTGAGGAGGGCGCCTAGGTGGCCTAACCCCAATCCCTGACTTGGAAGTGATGGTCTGGCTGCCCTGAGCCACTTTCCCCTCGCCCCCTCCGGGGACCCCTTGGCAGTGAGTAAGGCTGACCCCAGCAGGGTCAGGTGAACACAGCTGGAGGAAGGGGCCAGAGGCAGGTTTTAGGGGGACCTGAGTATCCATGCTCAGGGGTGGTTTCATCATCACATTGACAGAAAGCTGGGGAGGTTGGTGGGGGGCAGGAAGGGGCTGGGTAGCCCCTGACTCAGGGAGAGGGGCAAGTGCCCAGAATTCCTGAGCCACAGGCACTGCAACACTCCTTCCCATGATGCCTGCAGGTCGTCCAAGTCCCAACTGAAAAGAGGTGACAGAGACCAGGGAAATAGAGGCAGGGAAGATGTCAGGATGCCCTTCACTGATACCGTGGACTCTGGGGGTGCGCCTTCACCCCCATCGTTGTAGAGGTATGCAACTACTTCTGCTATCACTTCTTCAGGACTTAGACCACCTGCTCCCCACCCAGTTGAGGGGTGAGTGGTGACAGCATTATTCCTTGGAAGGCTCTCCCAACTAGGACCTCTGATGTGCAGCTGGCTGCAGGAGGAGGCTGGGACACACTTGCATGCATATTTGTGTCCTTGCATGTTATACATACTTGGGTGCAATTATTATTATTTTTTTACCACACCCAGCAGTGCTTAGGGGTTACTCTGGACTCTGCATTCAGGAGTCATTCCCAGCAGTGCTCAGGGGACCATATGGGATGCCGGGGATTGAACTGGGTCAGCCATGTGCAGGGTGAATGCACTCTCTGCTGTGCTGTCACTCCAATCCCGTGTGCGATTATTTTGATGTGTTTGCATATATGTGTGGTGCATGCTTGCATGTACATGTGAATGCTGGTGTGTGCTTCTGTGCATGCTTACGTGCAAGTGTTTGTGCTCACTTACATGCACAGGTGTGTATGCAGACACGAGTCGTGCTTACATGTATAAGCATACAATCAACCATGTGATTACATACATGACACGATTGCACACATGAACGAACGAATATATGTGTTTGCTCACTTGCATGCCTGCATTTGTGCTTGTGTCCATCTCCAGGTATGTGCCAGTGTGAAATTTGCCTGCCAGCCCAGGGTGTCAGCCCAGGGCAGGGCCAGAGAGCAGCTACTTATCTCCAGAAAGGCCCGCCCTGTCCTTTCTTCCAGCTCTTCTCCCTTCATTGCTGCTTTCACCACACCCCAACTGACTGCCAGAGACTGGAGGATGTCAGATCTAATGAGTCTGCCCAGAAGCTCCCCAGGGAAGCACTGGCAGCCGGGCTTACCTGCAGCATGTACTCGAACTGGTAGATGCAGAGCCCCAGCTCAGCCATGCTGGGCTTGAAGAGCTCCCGAAGCCGGTACTCCTGCATTAGCCGCACGAACACACAGAAGGCCTCCTCCTCGGGCATCTGCAGGACCAGAGCCTGGGCAGGGTGCCGGGCACAGGCACCCTTCCTCCTTTCCATACTGCCTTTTCTCTTGGTTTGTTTTGGGGCCCCACTCAATGGTGCTCAGAGATCCTCCTGGCTCTGCACTCAGGGATCACTTCTGACAGTGCTCAGGAGATACTGGAGATTGAGCCCCGTTGGCTGCCTACAAGGCGAGTGCCCTCTCCACTGTCCTAACCTGCTGGCCCCTCCTTTCTGCTGCCTTGGAAGACAAGGCCTGGCTAGGCCATCTTCTTGGCCCTTCATAACAAAGTCGCCATCATGGCAGGATACGCATGTGCCATGCAAACCTTGGCTTCAGGATCAATCTCTGGCACTGTGCAGTGATGTGACCTGCTGGTGTGGTCTTATGGCCAGCAATATAAAGGCCCCCAACAAGATAAATCACCAGCACTTATTCTGGGGTCCTGACTCAGCCATGGGTGGGGGAACTTGGGAACCGGGTCTTCAGCACCTCAGTCCTCTGCTTTCTATTTCTTGTACCCGAAGTGGGAAAGCCTGACTGGCCGTCAGTGGGATTTGTACCCCAGGGTGCCTACAGAGCTTGCTGGGCAGGATGGGCCTCGTGGATGGTCTGGGGGCCAGGAGACAGGCGTCTGGATGTGGTGGGTGTGAGCCCTGGCTGGCACACTGGGCTTGCCCCCCCCACCTGCCGGGGCCCACCTACCTGCATGAGCAGCAGGCCCACGATGAAGGCACTGCCTTGGCAGTAGCCCACCTCCCGGTCCACCAGAGAGTAGGCCTGAGAGGGGACAGAGTGGTCTCAGAGACAGTGCAGGGCACCTGCAGGACACTTTCATTATTGTGGGATCAGGGATGACTCCAGGCTGTGTGCTAAGGGATCACTCCTGGCTTGGGGGGAGCCTATGCGGAACTGGGGATTGAATGTGAGTTGGCTGTGTGTAAGTCCTTTCTGTAATCTCTCTCTACCCCATGACATTATTATTATTACTATTTTGGTTTTGGGCCACACCTGGGATTACACTCACATTACTCCTGGCTATGCACTCAGAAATCGATGGGGGCCGGAGAGATAGCATGGAGGTAAAGCATTTGCTTTGTATGCAGAAGATGGTGGTTCGAATCTTGGCATCCCATATGGTCCCCTGAGCCTGCCTGGAGCGATTTCTGAGTGTAGAGCCAGGAGTAATCCCTGAGTGCTGCCAGGTATGACTCAAAAACCAAAAAAAAAAAAAAGAAATTGCTCCTGGCTTGGGGGACCATATGGGATGCCGGGATCGAACCAGGTCCTTCCTGGATCTGCTGCTAGCAAGGCAAACGCCCTACCGCTGTGCTATCTCATTGGCCCCTATTATTATTACTATTATTACTACTACTACTATTAATACTACTAATTTTGGTTTCATACCTATAAGTGCCCAGGGCTGACTCCTGGCTCAACCCTCAGGAATCACTCCAGGCAGGACTCAGGGACCTTATGTGGTATCAGGAATCGAATGCCAGTTGGCTGTGTGCAAGGCAAGCACCCTCCCTGCTGTACTATTTCTCCACCCCCTACGACTTTATTGTTATTATTATTTGGTTTGAGGGGGCCACACCCAATGATTCCTACTAGCTCTGCACTCAGGGATCACTCCTGGCGGGGCTGTGGAGAGGAAGGGCTGGGGGGCTCTTCACCTTCATGACGTTGAACAGGACCTCCTGGCCCAGGCTGTCCTGGCCCTTGAAGAACTCGTGCTCGGGGTAGGTGCGGGCGATGTCCCGGCGGATGAGCTTCTCGCAGGGCGAGGACATCTTCAGCAGCTCCGAATACTGGTTCTTCACGGGCATATCGGTGGCACTGCACAGCAGTTGCCACACTATGGCACGGAAGTGGTGCGGGATGCCTTTGCGGATCAGCTCCTGTGGGGTTGGGCGGGCAGGTGGGCAGCGCTGAGCTTGGGGAACCCGCCACTTTCTGGGGGCCTCCCCACCCCACCGCCACTCGCCACCCACCCTGAGCAGCTTCTCCTTGCGCCTCCGCCACTCGTCCCACTCGTTGGCGATGCGGCCCCACAGGATCCATGTGTCCTCCTCCAGGTGGCTCAGGTTGGAAGACGCCGAAGAGCTGGACACCAGAGACGAGCCGCTGTTCCGCCGGGAGCCGTTCATGGAGCGCATGGACTTGGAGTCGGCCTCCAGGAGACTGAGGGGCGCAGGGATGTGAGGTCAGAGATGGGGGCGAGGGGGACAGTCCCCCCTCTGATGGGGCGTCCTCCAGAAAAGAGAAATAGAGGAGGAGGAAGGAAGGAAGGAAGGAAGGAAGGAAGGAAGGAAGGAAGGAAGGACGGAAGGAAAGGCAGGACTAGATAGGTAGTACCAGACAGGGTAAGGGTAAGAAGCTTGCCTAGCATGTACCCTAACTGGGTTCAATCCCTGGCACTCTACAGGGTCTCTGGAAGCCTACTAGGGCTCTGAGCACAGAGCCAGGAGAAAGTCCTGAACACTGCTGAATGTGTCCCACCCTCCCTCCCTCCCTCCCTTCCTCCCTCCCTCCATTCCTTTCTTCCTTCCTCCCTCCCTCCTTCCTTTCCCCTCCTTCCCTTCCTTCCTCCCTCCCTCCCTTCTCTCCCTCCTTCTTCCTCCCTCCCTCCCTCTCTTCCCTCCTTCCTTTTTTCCTCCTTCCTATCTCCTTCTCTTCCCTCCTTCCTTTCTTCCTTCCTTCCTTCTTCCCTCCTTCCTTTCTTCCTTCCTACTTTCCTCCTCTTACTCTCTCCCTTCTTCCTCCCTCTCCCTCCTTCCCTTTCTTCCTTCCTCCCTCTTTTCCTTCCTCCCTCCCTCCCTCTTTTCCTTCCTTCCTCCCTCCCTCCTTCCTTCCCCCTCCTTCCCTTCCTTCCTTCCTCCCTCTTTTCCTTCCTTCCTCCCTCCCTCTTTTCCTTCCTTCCTCCCTCCCTCCTTCCTTCCCCCTCCTTCCCTTCCTTCCTCCCTCCCTCCCTTCTCTCCCTCCTTCTTCCTCCCTACCTCCCTCTCTTCCATCCTTCCTTTTTTCCTCCTTCCTACCTCCTTCTCTTCCCTCCTTCCTTTCTTCCTACCTCCCTCCTTCCTTCCTCCTTCCCTCCCTCCTTCCTTTCTTCCTTCCTACTTTCCTCCTCTTACTCTCTCCCTCCTTCCCTCCTTCCTTCCTTCCTTTCTCCTTCCTACCTCCCTCTCTTTCCTCCTTCCTTCTTCCTTCCTACCTCCCATTTTCCCTCCTTCTTCCCTCCTTCCTTCCTTCCTTCCTTCCTCCCTCCCTCCTTTCTCCTTTTTACTTCCCTCTCTTCCCTCCCTCCTTCCTTTCTTCCTTCCTACTTCCCTCTTACTCTCTCTCCTTCTTACCCCCTCTCTCCCTCCTCCCTTCCTTCTACCTTCCTCTCTTCCCTCCCTCCTTCCTTCATTCCTTCCTCCCTCCTTCCTTCTACTTCCCTCTCTTCCTTTCTTCCTTCCTACTTCCCTCTTACTCTCTCCCTTCTTCCTACCTCCCTCTCTCCCTCCTTCCTTTCTCCTTCCTACCTCCCTCTCTTTCCTCCTTCCTTCCTCCTTCCTATCTCCCTCTCTTACCCCCTTCCTCCTTCCTTCCTTTCTCTCTCCTTCCTTTCTCCTTCCTATCTCCCTCTCTTCCCTCCTTCTTTCCCTCCTTCCTCCCTCTCTCTTTCCTTCCTATCTCCCTGTCTTTCCTCCCTCCTCCCTCCTTCCTTCCCTCTTTCCTTCCTTCCTTCCTTCCTTCCTTCCTTCCTTCCTTCCTTCCTTCCTTCCTTCCTTCCTTCCTTCCTTCCTTCCTTCCTTCCTTCCTTTTTCCTACCTCCCTCTCTTCCCTCCCTCCCTCCTGTCCTTCCCTCCCTCCTCTCTCCCAGGAGTTCCTCCAAGCTCCTGCAGGCACAGTCCAGACCTCGCAGCCCACCACTTCTTGTTCAAGTCCATTGGTTCCTGGCCTGTGGCCTCCCAATCACTGATGACTGACTTGCCTCTAGACCTGAGGAAGGTTCTCGGGCCCTACCTAGGGCCAGTGGCTTTGTTCTCCTCCCTTTATCATCAGCGCTGCCCACAAGGAGTGAGGAAGGATGGAGAGGCCATTCTTGAACCCAGAACCCTCATGGTCGCACTCACCGGTTCTGCTCCTCCAGCTTGGCCAGCAGCTCCAACTCATCGGGGCTCAGGTTCTCAGAGTCGGAGGTGGGGGAGCAGGTGGGGGCCGACAAGGCCTCCTGAGAGGAGGAGTCAGGGCTCAGCATGAGGCTGGCCATGGCTGGCGGCTGGTCTGCTGGGAGCTGCACCCAGTCACAGTTCAGTCTGGATGTGGGGGAAAAAAGTGCTGTCAGCAAGTGGGGGTCACCCCATTCCACCTCGGGGAGCAGTTAAACCAGCTCTTATTAGGGGCCTCCCCCTGTGCTGAGTTGGTTTGCTGCCCTCTCCCCTTGTTTCTGGCCCAGCTGACACCCCTCAGTGCCTGTCCCTGATGCCGGACAGATTAGCCCAGGCATCCAGATGTTGGGGACAGGTGGGTTGCAGGCTGGGGCCCACAGCTGGCAGAGTGACATTACATGGGGTAAGGTGCCGGCCTTGTAAAAAGTCGACTTTGACCCAGCCCTGGGCACAGAGCTAGGAGTCAGCCCTGGCTACCACTGGATTTGGCCCAAATACCCACTGCATTTTTGGGGTCATATCCAATGGTGTGTAGGGGGGTCCTTCCCCGTAGTGTTCAGAGGACCATATGGTGCCACAGATGGAACTCAAGGTTCCTGCATGCAAATGCCCGTGCCCAGAACCACATTCATGGGCCCCTGAAAACCAACCAAATCTTTTTATTTATTCTTGTTCACTTGTTTTTGGGCACACACTTGTCCGTGCACAGGGGTTACTCCTGGCTCTATGCTCAGAAATCACACTTGGTAGGCTCGGGGGGACAATATGGGATGCTGGGAATCAAACCTGGGTCTGTCCCAGGTCTGCCGCATGCAAGGCAAATGCCCTACAACTGTGCTACCTGGCCCCAGGGATCACTTCTGATGGTGCTCAGGGGACCCGATGGGGTGCCAAGGATTGAACCTGGGTCAGCTGCATATAAGGCAAACACCCTTCCAATTGTACTCTCCCAAGTTTTTTTCCCCTCAAAATTGGTATGGAAGGGGCCAGAGTGATAGCACAGTGGGATGGCTTTTGTCTTGTACATGGCTGACCTGGGTTCGATCCCTGGCATCCCATATGGTCCCCCAAGCCTGCCATGAGTGATTTCTGAACATAGAGGCAGGAGAAAACTCTGAGCACCACTGGGTATGGCCTACTTTCCCCCAAAACCCAAAAACCTGGTGGGGCTCAAGGGCTACACTTGGCTCTGAGCTCAGGTGCGACCCCTGGCAGTATTCAGGGCAACTGCCTGTATTCTAGGGATCAAACTGGGCTGACCATGTGCAAGGCAAGTGCTTCCCTCTCTGTGCTCTCTCAGGCTCTGAACACTGAATTTGGTGCCCTTGAGTCAGCAGGGTCAGAGGTCAGAGACCCCCCTAGAGCCAGTCACAGGAGCAGACAGCATTCAGCGCTGCTGCTCTGACCTTCCTCTCGTCTCATCAACCAAAGTGGGTGGCTGGCACAGCCAGAAACCATCACTGGCCACTGTTCATTGTCTGGCGCTGCCAGTGGCTGGAGACCTAATTCTCCCAGGCGTGGGCTCAGCCGTGACACAGAGGAAGTGCCCGGAATTGGTGCACTGGCGGGAACAGACGGGCAAGGGCTGAGAGCTTGGGTCAGGCCAGCCAGGATGTATGTGTGTGTTGTGTGAGGAGCGGAGAGCTTCACCCCATGTTGAAAGCAAGGCTCCAGCGGAACTCAGGGTAAAGCAGGGCAGTGTTGGGGCAGGAGAGATAGTTCAGCAGGGAGGGGCCCAGCCCACTTCACTCTCTAGAACCCCATAGGGTTCCCTGAGCACTGCCAGGAGTTAGTAGGTCTAAAAACCCAAATAAAAGAAACTTAAAATCAATCGTGGTTCTGTGGTCTCCAGGCTAGTGTTTGGCCTCTCTGTGCCCCTCCAAGGGCTGTGGGAACAGAGCCTGGGAGCTCTTGGGGCTGGCAGAGGGCAGGTGGGAAGTGGGACTCCAGGATTCAGCTCTGCCTGGGGTTGGCACCCCCAGAAACAGGCATGGGGGGGTTTAGCCTGGTGGGGTTGTCCCAGGACCTCCTGTCACATTGATGCTTCCAGTCTGTTTTTAGAGTGAGCCTGAGCTAGCAGAGGGGGCTCAGAGGATGGGGACCCTCAAATCAAGGATGCAGGAGCTGCACACACCCTCCTGCACAGCTCCTACCTGTGGGCCCGTCCCCCCCCCCCCACTGTTTGAGGAGATCTCCTCCTACCCCGCGGATCCCTCCTTGCCACTCCCCCCCAAACCTAGTCTGATGCTTAGGTCTGCAGAGGGAGTGTCCAGACCCCTCTGTGTGTGGGCACATCAGCAGACCCCACTCCAGCCATCACAGATGAAAACACCCCCCATTTTTTCTTGTCTCACATCTGGCAGTGCTCAGGGCTGACTTCTGGCTCTGAGCTCAGCGATCACTCCTGGCAGTGCTCAGTAAACCTTATGGGGTGTCAGTGATTGAACCCAGGTCCACTGCATGCAAACAAGTACCCTCTTTGCTGTCTTATGGCTCTGGGCTCCTTGCTTTCAGGGGCAGTGTTGGGGAGGAAGGAACTGGGGGCTCTGGCAGGCAAAACCTATATTCCAGCCATGGGAGCAGTCTCCCTCTTCCGCATTCCCCATCTTCATTCAAACTCCTAAGGGGACAGCTGGCATTTAGGAGGTGCTTGAGGTACTTGAGAAGCTGTGCTGAGCCCAGGAAGACAAACACTCCCCAGAACAGTCTGAGATCAAAGTCAAGGGCAGGCGCAGGAGCAGCCATGACCTTGGCCAATGAATAAAGCACCTCCCCTGGGCCCCTCTTCTTTGCTACATTGCCCTCTGCTTTCCTGGGAGCACTGCACCCCAGAACACTGGCCATCAAGGGGCCTTCTGACCATTTCCGGTCTCACTCTGTTCCCGTCAAGGTCACAAGAACTGCCCCAGCCCAGAGGAGCCCAAGGACTTTAGGACAAGATGGCACGTGGGATCCCTGGGCCCCAACGCAAGGAATCTGGGCTAGGGTTGTGACTCGGTGATACAGAGCCAGGCTCCTGTGCCCAGGATCTGAGTTGTGCCCTGCACACTGAAAAAGGGAGGGAAAAAGAAACAAACAAACAAACAAACAGGCAGAGGGCTTGAAGACAAAAAATTTCTTTTCTGGGCCATAATGATAGCACAGTGAGAAGGGTGCTTGTCTTGCACGCAGCTGACCCAGGTTCGATCCCCAGTATCCTAGGAGTGAGTCCTGAGCTCAGAATCAGAGTAGCCTCTAAGCACTGCCAGGTGTGGACCTCTCCCCTCAATTTTTGTTTTCAACAGAAAAAGCGGAAGGAAAGAAATCTGAAGGAACTAAGGACTTCGGGAGATGGGAGAGAGTTCAGTAGGCAGCAGTGAGCAGTTTGGGGCCACTCCTGGCAGTGCTCAATGTTTATATCTGACTCTTTGCTCAGGAAGCACTCTTTTTTTTTTTGTTGTTGTTGTTGTTTTGTTTTTGTTTTTTAGGGCCACACTCGGTGACGCTCAGGGGTTACTCCTGTGGCTATGCGCTCAGAAATTGCTCCTGGCTTGGGGGAACCATTGGGGTCTCCGGGAAAATTGAACCGTGGTCCGTCTTAGGTTAGATGCTTGTGAGACAAAACGCCCTACCGCTTGCTCAGGGGACACTATGGGGTGCCAGAGATCAAATTTGGAGGCTGCTATGCACAAGGCCAGCGCCCCATCCACTGCATTGTGTCTTTAGCCCTCTCATTTCTGGGGCTCCATCCATCCCTGTGTGTCTGTGTGTGTGAGTGGAAAGGGCATATGGGGGTGTGTATATGGGGGTGTGATGTGCGTGCTTGCTTGTTGCTCTGTGTGTATCTATGTGATCTGTAGATGTGAATTGGGTATGCTGGGGGGGGGTCCTGTGTGCGGTGTGCTGTGTATGATTCCGTGTGTGTATAGGTTCTATGTGTATGGTATGTATATGGAGGTGGGGCATGAATTTTCTGTGGCTTGTGTGTGTACATCCAGCTAAACCCTGATTTCCTCATCTTTCCTGAGGACTTTGGAGCTAGCTACAGGGGTTCAACCCCCTCCTCGCCAACTGTCTCTCGGAGACCCTAAACTTGAGCACTTCTGACACAGGCCTGCAGGGAGTAGGGCCGGGCTGGCCTGGTCTAGAGGAAGGAATGCCCGGAACCTTCCTTAGGGCAGGAAGTCCCCTAGCTGTAGCTGTATTGATGGATTGAGATTTGAATTGGGAGGCAGGGTCTTTGGCCCACAGCTGGCAGTTCTCAGAGGCTACTTCCAGCTTGGTGTTGGGGTTCAAACCTACCCCCCAACTCACTGAGATCTTTCCCCCACCCCATCCCCAACTGCCTTTATTTCCTGCTGGATGAAAAAGTCCTGGGGGGTAGGGGTGGGGAGGCTGCCACTGTCTGGCTCCAGTGCACTGGGGCGTCCAATATTTGTGGTGTAAATCAAGGCCCACTGCTGGGGAGGCTCCCCCTAAACTCTTTCCCACCCCATGCAGTGGCCTTGTTTTGAGATGAAACACAGTGCAGCTAGGCTCATAAAGATCCTTAATGACAGCAGTAGCGGCAGGTGCCCTCAGGGTGCAAGCGGAGTGGGGGGGGGTTACAGGCAGAGTCCCTTCTGACCTACAAAAAACTCCCCAGCCCTGTGATGTCATCTGCGTCTTTGCGGGGGCCAAGAATAGGTTTGCTTCCAGCCACTCCCTCCATTTTCTCTATTTTGGGGTTCCCTAAGAGGGACTGAGCTAGACATTAGGAGACATGGCAACTTGGGGCATTGCATATGGCGTACCCTGATCCATCCCCATCATCAGAGGCTCCCCAGAGCAATGCCAGAGGTCACTTCTGAGCACAGAGTCAATTCCTAAGACTGAGGAAACCACCAGGAAGGAAAGTAGGTGAGAAGGTGACCATGGTGGGGTATGGGGGAAATAGTGCTGTAAAGAAGCTGAGCAGGTGGCTGCTGGATGGGTGTGTGGGGGGGCCTGGTGGGTCGCCACCTTTCCAAGTTCAAGCTCAACCAGGGATCCCTTTCCCCATGGTGGAGGCTGCCCTTTGGGACACAAGGGACTTTAGAATGAAGCTGTTGCAATGCAGCCCACATCCCCCCAACACCTACTGAGCCCTCCTGGGTCCTGTTCCCCCAGCCAGCACTCCTCCTTGCCCCTTTGGGCCCTCAACCCCTCAACTCCCTCTACCCTAAAAGCCACATTGGCTCTCAGCAGCAGGACCACAACAAGATGGGACAGAGACACCGAGAAATGGTGCATTTTTGAGGATTAAATGGGATAATATGGAGCCAGCATTGGGCCCTGTTCAACTGGGGGTAGCTCTAAGGCCCAAAGGGTTGCTTAAGGGTACCTGAGGGGAGCAAGGGATATGCCTGCCTGCCCCTCCTTCTTATCCCAGTACCTAACTTCATTCTGGGTCCTGGGTTGGGGGTCCCTGCAACAAGCGGCATGAACCACATTCCCCCCTCCATCACGATACAGTCAGAGACTGCACATGGGGGGGGACACATGGGAAAAAGTGTGTCAGCATTCACACACCCATACACCCCCTTAGGAAGCCCGGTCCTTTCAAGGGAGTCCCTTCTTTCTTTTTTGGGGGGGGGTGGGTTTCACATCCTGATGTACTCAGGCTCAGGGAACCCTATAGGATGCTGAGATTAAACCTGGGTCGGTGTTTGTAAGACCAGAGCCCTTCCCACGGTTACTATTGCTCTGGCCACACCCTATGGGATCTGCACATAATATGCACCTGAGAAAGAGAGACAGACAAAGAGACAGAGAGAGAGAGAGAGAGAGAGAGAGAGAGAGAGAGAGAGAGAGAGAGAAAGAGAGACAGAGAGAAAGAGTGAAAATGAGGGAGAGTGAGAGATAAAGAGCAAGCGAGAGATAGCAAGAGTGAGAGAACAAGAGAGACCTCCAGGACACTTTCCTGTCCCTGCATCCGGAGGCAAATGCCTGAACAAACCTCTCCCAACAGGCTGGAGAGATAGCACAGCAGCGTTTGCCTGCAAGCAGCCAATCCAGGACCAAAGGTGGTTGGTTCAAATCCGTGTGTCCCATACGGTTCCCCGTGCCTGCCAGGAGCTATTTCTGAGCAGACAGCCAGGAGTAATGCCTGAGCACCGCCGGGTGCGGCCCAAAAACCAAAAAAATAAAATAAAATAAAAACAAACCTCTCCCCACCCCACATCAGATTCCCCCCATGGCTCTGAAGCCCCTCAGTAGGCCCTCTCTCAGCACCCCCATAGACTACCTTCTGCAGGGCAGCTGTGCTAGACAGTGGCTGCCATCCCACAAGCTTCAACCCAGTGCAAGCAGGGAATCAATGGGGGCTACTGCCCCCCAACCACTCCCCCACTGGCCCAGGTGCTCCCCAGATCCATCAGCCCCCCCCAAGATCCATTTCACAGGCTGCCCTGTAGCTTTTTTTATTTTTGCCTCCCATTTTCCTGATGGACAAGTTGAGGCCTCCAGCCCACATGGGGCTTTTTCACCCCTGTGACCCCCTGGAATCAGTGGTAGTTACAAAGGAGCTCGGTTCTCTGGGGACAGTATGGGAGGGGGATCCCCAGGCTCCACCAGTCACATCACATTGTTGAGATGCTGGCATCTATCTGTGAGGGCTCTGGGCTGAGCCAACCCAGCTCCTTCCTGGGTGGGGGGGCCAGGAGCCGAGGGGCACCCTAAGTTGGAGCTGATGCACGATGGGAAGGGAAGATGTACCAGGCCAGCGGTGGGGGCACAGGGGTTACTCCATCCCAGCCCACTTTACCCAACGGGACCTCCAACATACTTTTTGTTTTGGGGCCACAGCTGGTGCTGCTTAGGGATTACTCCTGGCTCTGTGCTCAGGGGACCTAATGGGATGTCAGAAATTAAACCTGGGTTAGCTACATTTGACGCAAGCGCCCTCCCCACTGTCTTATCACGCCAGCCCCCCTCCCCACATTAATTTCTCCCTCTTGAATATGTCCCCGAACACGGTACTGCTGCTCCAGCCTATACCCCCAACTGGGGTTCGGGGGGCTGAGCATAAGACACCACAATAAAAGTGATTCCCCCACCAGCCCCAACAGCTCTTTCCTTTTGACAAAACACTTGAACCATGGGTGAAAGGTGTTGGGGGTTTGGGGGGCTGCTCCCCTGTGCAGGGCATACCCTACCATCTGAGAGTATGGAAGGAGCCCTGAAGGCTGGTTTTACTAGTCTGCTGAAGACGTCAGGATTTGGGGAGTACTGTATGAAGCCCTGCCAAGGGACTACGCTGCATCTGGGGTGCAGTTGGGACACCTGATGTGGGAGACAGTAGGTGTCTGATCTTTGGGGAGGGCAAAAGAGCAGCCTATCATCCTTTAGGGTGCCAACAGGCTGGTGTGACTGGGCACAGCGTGGGGGTGAGGGGCTCAACAGTCTGCCTGGGCTGGCACCAGGATTCTGGGAGTCCCCAGTGGTGGGTGGAAGTGTGGAAGTCCTAGATGCCTCTATGGGTGTGTGGGAGGGAGGGTTCCCTAATGGCCTGGATGTGTGTTGGGGAGTCCTAGAGAGTGCACATGTGTGTTGGGGGTGCATTTCAGGGCCTGTGCATTGGGGATCCAGAATGTCTGCCTTCAGGAGCTACTGGGGTTCATGAACATTCCTGCATGACAGCTAAAGGTTCCTGTGTGTGTGTGTGTGTGTGTGTGTGTGTGTGTGTGTGTGTGTGTGTGTGTGTGTGAGCAACCCTTTCAGAAAGGAAGACCGTGGAGGGGGAGATATGGGTACAGGTGGGGCTTTGTGGGGGGCACTCCGGTGGGTGTTGGGAAGCCCTTGGGAGTGATGTTTAGTGGTGTCCTTGCCAGGAGTTTGGGGGGTGTCTTTGGGTGGGAGACGGGCTGCCAGCTGAGTTGAGGGAGGAGGAAAATCCGAATGGACAACAGTCAGGGAGGGGGTCAGGGGTCAGACAGGATGGAGGGCCCTGAGGCTGGGCCTTAGGGGGTGAAGGGCAGGTGTAGGGGCAGGGACAAGGGTAGGGTGCCAAGGGGAATCTGCAAATGATCAGGATGCCCAAGGACAGGCACGGGGGGTAGGGTGGGGTGGGTAGGGAGCCGGCGTCTGCTGGGGTGCAGATGGGGGGCAGGTGCGAGGGGTGGGGGCTGGAGGACCTCCGGAAGGGTGTGTGTGTTGGGGGGTGTCCCGGGGGTCGGGGGAGAGGCTGGGCCAGGGTCTGGGCCTTGGGGCGCCTCCTGGCGAGGGGGCGTGGTGGGGGAGGGGGATCCTCGGGGAGGGGCCGCGAAGGATCGGGATGCCCGAGACGAGGGGCGATCGGGGTCTACGCTGGGGGCGCCGAAGACATCCAGCGCGGGCTCCAGGGCGAGGCACCCCGAGTTCGCATTTTTTGGCCCCCCGCGGGCCGCAGCGCCGCCGGCCTGGAAGGTGCCCGGGAGGCCCGGCCCCGCGCCGCCCCCTTACCTGCGCGGAGCTCGCCGCCATCGCCGTCCCGGGCCGCGCCTCCGGATCCCCGCCGCGCCGCTCGCCCCGCAGCCCCGGCCCGGCCCGGCCCCCTCAGCCGCCCCCCGGGACCGCGGCCGCCGCCGGCTCCGCTGCTGCCATTTCACCCGCTGACAGCAGCCGCTGCTCCGCCCCCGAGGCCCCGTCAGCCAATCCGAAGCCCTCAGGCTCAAAGACCCCGCCCACCGCACTGGAGTGACGGGACGGCTAGCCAATCGACGGTCATTCCGCGAGGGCGGCCCTGGCTACCGCCAGAAAGTCACCGCCTCTGCGGAGGAAAGCGAATCGAAATGCAGGAAGCGGTGACGGACGGGTAATTTCACCAATAGGAATGGAGAACCCTGGTTGAGCGACAGCTAGAGGGACCAATAGCGAGGGGAGAGAGGAGTGTTTCCGAGGGAAGGCTGCGGCCCTAAGGAACCCTTGACAGAGGGAGACGAGAGTTGGGAAATAAGCCCGCCCACAACCGGGCGTTTTGTCCAATGACAAAACGTTCTGACCTGTCCATTCTAATCAGCCCCGCAACCCGCAAGCCTGGCCACTGTGGGTTACGCTAGGGAGATGATTGACAGCTGGATAGCCAATGACGCTGACGAAGGATGCTACTCTGACCAATCGGGTGGGGAGATGGAGCTGCCGGTGTGCGGGGCTTGAGGCCGGAGTGAATGAAATGGAGGCGGGGCCTGGAGAGGGGCGTGGCCAAGCGACGAGGGGGTGGAGCCATCGGAGGGAGCGGCTCCCTCCTAGGGTCAGGTCGGGAGAAGGAAGGGCTGGGCGGGAGCTGACCCGGACCTCAGCTGCCTTGAGCCGGTGCTTGCTGGAAAAGCCGGTTTTTTTTGGAAGAATTAGAAGCACACCGGGGGCCGGAGAGATAGCACGGAGGTAGGGCGTCTGCCTTGCATGCAGAAGGCTGGGGGTTCGAATCCCGGCATCCCATATGGTCCCCGAGCCTGCCAGGAGTGACTTTTGAGTGCAGAGCCAGGAGGAACCCTTGAGCGCTGCTGGGCGTGATCCAAAATCCCCTCCAAAAAAAAGAATCACACCCGTCTCAGGGTTATTCCCTGCCTAGTCTAGACCTGGTAAGAGTTTTCAACTCTGATTTGATCAGTGTTTGCATGGCTTTTACCAACCCGTGGAGACTGCTTATAAATTTTATTTATTTATTTATTTATTTTGGTTTGGGGGCCATACCCAGTGACCCTCAGGGATTACACCTGGCTCTGCGCTCAGAAATTGCTTCTGGCCTTGGGAGATCATATGGGACACCGGAGATGGATCTATCCTAGGTTAGCGCGTGCAAGGCAAACGCCCTGCTGCTTGCGCCACAGCTCTGGTCCCTTTTTTTTTTTTAATTACTATTTTTTTTTTTTTTTTGGTTTTTGGGCCACACCCAGTAATGCTCAGGGGTTACTCCTGGCTATGTGCTCAGAAGTTGCTCCTGGCTTGGGGGACCATATGGGACACCGGGGGATCGAACCGCGGTCCGTCCAAGGCTAGCGCAGGCAAGGCAGGCACCTTACCTTTAGCGCCACCGCCCGGCCCCTAATTACTATTATTTTTAAAAAAATACACACGCAGCAATGCTCAGGGGTTACTCCAGGCTCTGCACTCAGGAATTACTCCTGGTAGGGCTCAGGGGTCCAGATGGGGTGCAAGGGTGGGTTATGTGTAAGACAAGTGCCTTACCCACTGTACGAGCTCTTTAGTCCCCTTTAAAAAAAAAGTCTTCCCCTGATTCAATGTTAATATGTACCTAAAATACTACTGTGAAAGATATGTAAGACATTATGATCACAATAAAAAAAAAGTCTCTTTTGGCCTTTTAAAATCTTTTTTTTTTTTTTCCTGTACTGTGGCTGCGATTCTGCACCGAATGGGATGGGTCTCTGTTCTTTGAGCTGTTCTGACTCTTAATATGCTTTTCCTACTTTTCCTCTACTCTCTTATTAACACTATTGTCCTCAATTAAAATTCTGGAACTGTTCCAAAAAAGAAAAAAAAAAAAGCCCAAGATGGTGTATTTCTAAAAACCTGGGTGTTAAAAATAAGTATAATGCATTCCTTCCCTTTTCCCCCTTCTGCTTCTCCAGCAAGTACCCCTACTCACTACTTCCAATTTTTTTTATATAAGATTCTTGCTGACCTTGTATTGGTCATGGTTTCTGAGATAAGTCTCTAAATTACAACTCAGACAAAAAAAATGTTTCTATGTGCATAAAACGTTATATATGGTTAAAGGGAAGAAACGAAAACCTTACAAATCCATAGATCTGTTTAAACCAGAAGTTCTTCCCCCAGAGGGGAGAATTGCAAATTGCAAATCTGCTACGTGTGATTGAACATAAAAAATGTGATAAATCATACTTAATGTGTAAGTATAATAATGACACAAAAATATGATATTCAAATTAGCCTGAGTGCTACTGAATGTGAGTATTATCAAGTTTTTCCTTAAAGGAATTGAAAGATCCTCCATGGCCTTCTTATGACCACATCCGTGGAAAAAGCCTTCTCTACAAGTCACAGACAAGATATGGGTCTGAAGATATGGATGGGTTAAGCACAGACTTTGCATGTAGGAGGCTGGAGTTTGATCTCTGGTATATGTAATCTCCTGAGCAGCTATGGGGGTAGCCCCTGAGCACCTCCAGAAATGACCCTGAAAAAAAAAAAACCTAAGCCAAAAACAAAGACAAGATAAAAGCACTTTAATTTCTTCCCATCCCAACACACCCATTTGGTTGCATGTATGCCAGCCCTTTCAGCTATCTTTCATGCCCCTATACTATATATTCACTTGACATTAGAATGCACAAAATAATTTACTTTTTTTTTTTTTTGGGCCACACCCGGCAGTGCTCAGGGATTACTCCTGGCTGTCTGCTCAGAAATAGCTCCTGACAGGCACCGGGGACCCTAAGGGACACTGGAATTCAAACCAACCACCTTAGGTCCTGGGTCGGCTGCTTGCAAGGCAAACGCCGCTGTGCTATCTCTCCGGCCCCACAAAATAATTTACTTTATTTGCTTATTTGCAACTAAGTGCTAATGAAATTATAAAAATATCTACAGCAAAAATTTTTGTGAAAATTATTATATATCCCAGTGGGGTCAGTGAAGTCTACTAAGCTGTTTATAGCTAGTTGATCATTTTGTTAATGGTTTTGGGTGTTAACTTTGGGAAACGTCTATGCCGCTTTGACATCTAATTTGGTGTATTCCTACTGGGGTGTCAGGATTGAAATATTCGGAGGTGTTGCGAGGCCACATGTGGCCACATGGTCCAGAAATTCCAAGTTTAATGGCTGACATGTTATTAAACATGACAAGTTTAATAGAGCTCTGGGGCATGGCTACAGTTGCCAGGGCTTTTGGAAGTATGAAAAGGCAGATGGGGTGGGGGGCAGAGATTAGCATGGAGGTAAGGCATTTGCCTTGCATGTAGAACGTCGGTGGTTCGAATCTCGGCATCCCATATGGTCCCCTGAGCCAGCCAGGAGTGATTTCTGAGCATAAAGCCAAGAGTAACCCCTGAGTGCTGCCGGGTGTGCCCCCCAAAAAAACCAAATAAACAAAAACAAAAATGAAAAGGCAGAGGGAAGGCTAACTGAACGCACTGCAACAGTCTTGGAGATCTCAACCCAAATAGCGACATACCTGGAGTTTGGGTCAGTCTCTACAGGGATCAATGGTGGTAAAGCTGCGCCATTGGTGTGGTACCAATTGTGGGTTCTTCGGGGGTTAGAGTAATTCACCAGTGAATTACTCCTGACAGTGCTCAGGGGACCATATGGAATGCTGGAGATCAAACCTGGGTTGGCCCTATGCCAGGTAAGCTGTTGGTGTACCTATCTGAGACACTGGATTTGGGTGTAGCTACCTAAGACCCACCCATTTCTGGGAGGGGTCTTGGGAACTGAATATTAGGTGTTACCTTACCTGCAAGACCCCGCCCATTCCAGGGAGGGGTCTTGGAAAAGTTAGATAAGCCTTGGACCGAGGGGATTTGGGGCTTTTCTGCGCTGCTGGGCGCTCTGGCTTTTGGGCCTCTGCGTTCTGGTCTTTGACCAGTATGGAGCCCAAAGAGAAGATGGCTGAAAGGAGTTTAGATGCAGGGCCAAGAATAACTAGTGCTTGAAAGGTTATGAGTAGACCACACACATGTGGTGAATAGGGCATGAATAAAGTTAATGCTTCCTGATGCATGCCTGTGAGTGAGTTCAATACCCGTCACTTTCCTTAACCCCAGACCCGCTGGTAAATGGGGGATGAAGCCACGTGGCCGGGGCCTAAGAACAAAGGCCTCCATCCTTCACAATCCATCGCCATCCACCGCCATCCAGCCCCATCGTCAATTATTTAATTCAACAGTAAGCGATCCTACCAGTTGTCATATTGTTCTAGTCCCATCAGCTCGTCTGTTTTTATTGTTCTAGTTCTTATAAATGGACTTGTTTAGGGTTTGAATTAGGGGTTCAATCTCAGTCATTTGCTTATGGACAGCAGCAGGCTCACACCATTTGTTGAAGACAATATCTTGTTGGTTCACAATTTACAACTTGGTTTTATCCCCAAAAAAGAGATTTTCCTACTAACCATCTTGTTTGACATGTTTCAAGCATATCTGGACAGGGACTGACTCAGGATAGGCCTCTTGTCCTTGCCCCCCTGCCCTGGGATAGTCTCTGTACTCAATAAAAACTGATGTTCTGGCAGGCAGCTCTCTCTCTCTCTCTCTCTCTCTCTCTCTCTCTCTCTCTCTCTCTCTCTCTCTCTCTCTCTCTCACTCTCTCTCTCTCTCTCTCTCTCTCTCTCTCTCTCTCTCTCTCTCTCTCTCTCCTCCTCTCTCTCTCTCTCTCTCTCTCTCTCTCTCTCTCTCTCTCTCTCTCTCTCACTAGATGAGGCTGAAAACTACCCAAGCGGGTGTGATTCACCCTCTCAGCCTGGTTTGGATTATTTATTTTTATTTTTATTTATTTATTTTTTTTTGTGGTTTTTGGGTCACACCCGGCAGTGCTCAGGGGTTATTCCTGGCTCCATGCTCAGAAATTGCTCCTGGCAGGCATGGGGACCATGCAGGCAGCTCTCTCTCTCTCTCTCTCTCTCTCTCTCTCTCTCTCTCTCTCTCTCTCTCTCTCTCTCTCTCTCTCTCTCTCTCACTAGATGAGGCTGAAAACTACCCAAGTGGGTGTGATTCACCCTCTCAGCCTGGTTTGGATTATTTATTTTTATTTTTATTTATTTATTTTTTTTGTGGTTTTTGGGTCACACCCGGCAGTGCTCAGGGGTTATTCCTGGCTTCATGCTCAGAAATTGCTCCTGGCAGGCATGGGGACCATGCAGGCAGCTCTCTCTCTCTCTCTCTCTCTCTCTCTCTCTCTCTCTCACTAGATGAGGCTGAAAACTACCCAAGCGGGTGTGATTCACCCTCTCAGCCTGGTTTGGATTATTTATTTTTATTTTTTATTTATTTATTTTTTTTTTTGTGGTTTTTGGGTCACACCCGGCAGTGCTCAGGGGTTATTCCTGGCTCCATGCTCAGAAATTGCTCCTGGCAGGCATGGGGACCATATGGGACGCCGGGATTTGAACTGATGACCTTCTACATGAAAGGCAAATGCCTTAACTCCATGCTATCTCTCCGGCCCCAGGTTTGGATTATTTCCTGCAGCAACCCCTGTTCCAGATCTGCTTTTCTGAGGTGGGATCATGGCATGTGGAGCCTCTATATTACCTCTCCCCTCCACCTCCAGTGAATGTATTTTGTTAAAAGTTAGAAGTGGGGGCTGGAGATATAGCATGGACGTGAGACTTTTGCCTTGCATGCAGAAGGTCGCTGGTTCAAATCCCGGCATCCCATATGGTCCCCTGAGCCTGCCAGGAGCAATTTCTGAGCATAGAGCCAGGAGTAACCTTGAGCGCTGCCAGGTGTGACCCAAAAATCCAAAAAAAAAAAAATGGTTAGAAAGGAAAGTAAGTTTGGAACTAACTGCAGTTTGCCTCTGTAACCTTGGCTTTGCATTAGACATAAAGACTGCCATGAGGTAGTCAAATATATGACAGAAGGGGCTAGGCCAGAATAGCCAGTTTCAGGAACTTTGAGGGCATATACAGTTAGATAAACTAGCAACACTTGGGGACCTGTGGGTAGACAAGGTCAGGTGTTGATCCTTCCCCTACTACAGTATTTCAAAAATAAACCCCCATAAACCACTATATACCACTCTAACTATCTAGCCATAAAAGCAAACACCCTAGACAACAGCCAATCAATTTAAAGATTAACGGTGATGGTTTGAAGCCTCTGTAATCTAATAAAAGGAGCCTGAGAGTTCAATAAGGGGTCATTGCCTAAAGAGGGGTGACCCCAGCATGCTGGCAAATAAACTCCCATGCCTTATTGCAGTGCTGTTCATCTCCTTGGTGGTCTTTGTGGGATGGTTCTTGAATTCGGAGCTTACATTTTTCCTTACATAATAGTAAGAAATCAACTGGCTATATGTGATGCTGGGGATAAAACCCTGAGTGACCACGGGCAAGACAATGTCCTATTCTCTGTGCTATCACTCTGGTCCCTTTGATTTTATTGTTGTGTAGATTGTACATTAATCCTTAGATCAGAATTATGCTGTTTTGATTACTGCTGCTTTTGGATTATGTTTGAATGCTAGATTAGAAAAACACTGTGTCAGGCCCGGAGAGATAGCACAGCGGCATTTGCCTTGCAAGCAGCCGATCCAGGACCAAAGGTGATTGGTTTGAATCCCGGTGTCCCATATGGTCCCCCGTGCCTGCCAGGAGCTATTTCTGAGCAGACAGCCAGGAGTAACCCCTGAGCACCTCCTGGTGTGGCCCAAAAACCAAAAAAAAAAAAAAAAAAAAAAAAGAAAAAGAAAAACACTGTGTCTTGTGATTTCTTTTTAAAAGATTGTCATTTGGAGATCCCTTGCAATTTTGTATGAATTCAATAATCAGCTTTTCCGTTTCTTCTTTTTTTTTTTTTGGAACCACACCCAGCAGTGTTCAGGATTTACTCCTGGTTCTGCACTCAGGAAACACTACTGGTAGGAAGAGGGGGAACTATTTCTCGTCAAAACAGAGATCCAATCTGGGTTGGCCATGTGCAAGGCAAGAATACTACCCATGGGGCTGAAGAGATAGCATGGAGGTAAGGCGTTTGCCATTAATGCAAGAGGTCATTGGTTCGAATCCCAGCGTCCCATATGGTCCCCTGTGCCTGCCAGGAGCAATTTCTGAGCATGGAGCCAGGAGTAACCCCTGAGCACTGCCAGGTGTGACACAAAAACCACAAAAAAAAAAAAAAAAAGAATCCTACCCATTATATAATATATCTGACCCTCATCTGTATTTCATTTTATTTATTTATTTATTTATTTTTGGTTTTTTTGGCCACACCTGTTTGATGCTCAGGGATTACTCCTGGCTAAGCACTCAGAAACTGCCCCTGGCTTGGGGGGACCATATGGGACGCCGGGGGATCGAACCACGGTCCTTCCTTGGCTAATGCTTGCAGACACCTTACCTCTAGTGCCACCTCATCGGCCCCTTTTCTTTTTTTGTTTTGTTTTTGGGCCACACCCGGCGGTGCTCAGGGGTTACTCCTGGCTGTCTGCTCAGAAATAGCTCCTGGCAGGCCTGGGGGACCAGATGGGACACCTGGATTCGAACCAACCACCTTTGGTTCTGGATTGGCTGCTTGCAAGGCAAACACCGCTGTGCTATCTCTCTGGGCCCCCCTTTTCTTTTCTTTTTATTTTTTTAATTTCATTTTATTTTTAAAAATTTTGTTGTTTGTGGGTCACAGTGCTCAGGAGTTACTCCTGGCTCTACACTCAAGAATTACTCCTGGTGATGCTCTTTGGAATCATATGGGAAGTTGAGGATTTTTAAATTTTTGGTTTTTGGGTCACACCTGGTAATGCTCAGGGGTTACTTTTGGTTCCGCACTCAGAAATTACTCCTGGCAGTGCTTAGGAGACTATATAGGTATGGTATGGACTGAACCTGAATTGACCCTATATAAGGCAAGCTTCTTAATCATTGTACTGTGACACCAACCCACATCTTTAGATTGAAGGGTCAGAGTGAATTCATGGCTTTCAAGTGATTTAATTTAAAAGTGTATATTTTTGGTCCAAAAGTATAGCGAGAAGAAAGAAACTGAGTAGAGGAGGAGAAAGACAAATATGAAAGGATGGAGACTAGGGGCCAAGCGGTATCAGGTGCATTGGTAGTATTAAAAAAGGACAGAACTAAATATCCAGGTGCAAGGCAACAACAGTGGAATCAAGAGACTCAAACTTTAACAGTCTAAACTTAAATTGGGTATGTTATATTGGCAGGCTGGGAGACAAGAAGATGATATGGGATGCACTTGGGAAACACTGGTAGAGGTGGTTGACATTGGTGATGGGATTGGCCTTGATGCATTGTCTGAAACCCAACTATATAAATAGTTTACTTATTACTTTATAAATGACAACGGTTTCAATAAAATAAAAAAAATTTTTTTTTGGTTTTTGGTTTTTGGGTCACACCTGGCGGTGCTCAGGGGTTACTCCTGGCTGTCTGCTCAGAAATAGCTCCTGGCAGGCACGGGGGACCATATGGGACACCGGGATTCGAACCAACCACCTTTGGTCCTGGATCGGCTTCTTGCAAGGCAAACACCTCTGTGCTATCTCTCCGGGCACAATAAAAAAATTTTTTTTTAGAAAAGTGTGTATGCTGCCCTGCCAAAGCCTTAGCAGTTGCATCCACAAACCACAATTGGGGCCACACTTTACCCACACTTTTGCCTAACTTTACCATTTTGCCACTGATCTCTGCAGAGAAGGACCAAAATTCCAGGCTGAAATTTCCAGAACTTTGTCAGAGTGAGTGCAGGCAGCCTCCCTCTGCCTTTTCTTACTTCCAGAAGCCCTGGCAGCTGTAGTTATGCCCCCACAACTGCTGCCATGTCAGCCACAGAACTTGGGATTTCTGGCCCATGTGGCCGCATATGTGACCACACAACACCTCCAAATTGTTCAATTCTGACACCTGAATAGGAACACACTAAATTAGATGTCAAAGTAGCAGAGAAGCCACCTAAGTTTGACAAAGCCAATTACAGAATGATCACTAAAAACCAACTCAAACCTTTAGACGATGACTTAATGACCCCACTGCGATATAAATTATTCTCCATAAATTTTCTTTTACTGTAGTTTTTTTTTTTTTTGGGCGGAGACACACTCGCTGTCACTGAGGGGTTACTCCTGGCTGTGTGCTCAGAAATCGCTCCTGGTAGGCTTGGGGGACCATATGGGATGCTGGGAATCGAATCCGGGTCTATCCCTGGTCCCTGTACTATCGCTTCTGTCCCCTTACTGTAGTTTTTTTTTTTTAAATCATTCCATTAGTACTTAGTTGCAAGCAAGCAATATAATGAAAATTACTTTTTGCCTGCTAAGAAGGCAAGCTTGGTGCTGGGTGGAAATCCAGGGAAAATGGTGAAAAGAATTTTACGCTGGTGGTGGGATTGCTATTGGAACATGGAATGGCAGATACAAATGTATTGGAAGCAACTATTCAAATCATGGTGTTTCAGTAAAATAATAAATACAATTTAGGGTGTGTGTATGTGCATATGTGGGTATGTGTGTTTATGGCGATTTATCCGATAAGTGGGTGGGAAGCAATGATTCTTTTGTATGTTTTGGGACCACATCCATCAGTGTTCAGGGCTTACTCCCATCACTGTGCTCAGGGATCACTTCTGTATGGTGCTCATACAAAGAGCAGGGGATTGAATCTGTCTCAGCTCAGTGCAAAGCCAGTGCCCTTTTCACTGTATTATCTCTCTGGCCAGTGATCCTATATTTAATAACATACTTCCATCCATGCCTTAGTGCCATCCTGCATTTAAATATTATCATGGCTCATAGGCTTGGCAGGCCCCCAGCCGTCCTTGTCTTTTTCCCCTGACTGCAGGCCTTCCCTGGGTGCCAGCTCAGATGGCCAGAAGTGGATTCAGGTGGATTCTTAGTGGTCCTCAGGCTTCCCCACTCCCTCCGTACTCTAGGGGGGAGGTGCATGGGGAGGAGGGCGGGCAAACATCTGGCCTCCAGTTTCCTCTTTGATTCTGGAGACCAGCTCTTGCCAGGTATGGGGTTTGGGGAGGCCCCATACCAGAGCCTTTCTCCCTAGCCTGGGGAGTGCTGGGAGGCTTGGCAGGCCCCAGCCATCCTTGTCTTTTTCCCCTGACTCCAGGCCTTCCCTGGGTGCCACCTCAGATGGCCAGAAGTGGGTTCAGATGGACTTTTAGTGGTCCTCAGGCTTCCCCCTCCCTCCGTTCTCCAGGGGGGAGGTGCATGGGGAGGAGGGCGGGCAGACATCTGGCTTCCGGTTTCCTCTTTGATTCTGGAGACCAGCTCTTGCCAGGTATGGGGTTTGGGGAGGCCCCATACCAGAGCCTTTCTCCCTAGCTTGGGGAGTGCTGGGAGGCTTGGCAGGCTCCCAGCTGTTCTTGTCTTTTTCCCCTGACTCCAGGCCTTTCCTGGGTGCCAGCTCAGATGGCCAGAAGTGGATTCAGGTGGACTCTTAGTGGTCCTCAAGCTTCCCCCCTCCTTCTGTATTCCAGGGGAGAGGTGCATGGGGAGGAGGGCGGGCAGACATCTGGCTTCCAATTTCCTCCTTGATTCTGGAGACCAGCTCTTGCCAGGTATAGGGTTTTTCTCCCTTGGACTTCAGTCCTTCCCTGGGCACCAGTCTAGGTGGACTTTATAGGGGTCAACAGGCTTTCCCCCTATCTCTCCCTACACTAATGGGAATGCACTCTGGGAGGAGGGCAGGCCATTTTAGCACTGGTTTATGTTGGGACAGTCAGTGGAAATTTTTTCTCCTTGTTTTCATATTGATAGTATTGTATGAATATATTCTATATATTCATAATATCCATCTTGTATTGTGACCTTGATACTGCCCTACAAAGCTCATTTATAATATTTTACTGCCTCAGTCCCAACCCTTACTTTCCCCCATCTTCCCATGTAGGTGCAGCTCATGACATGAAGCTCACCACATAGAGAGATAAGTGCAGTTAGAGAAATAACTACACTGAAAACTATCATAACAATGTGAATGAATGAGGGAAAAAAAAAACCTGTCTCGAGTACAGGTGTGGGTGGGGTGGGGAGTAGGTAGATCTGGGAAATTGGTGGTGGGAATCCTGTACTGGTGAAGGGGGTGTTCTTTACATGACTGTAATCATACAACTACAATTATATTTGTAATCATAGTGTTTAAATAAAGATAATTAAAAAAATAAAAAATAAAATAAAATAGAGTAATGAAAATACCACTAAAAATAAAATAAAATATGAAATGCCTAAAAAAATATTATCATGGCTCATTTGGTGAAGGGGGAGGGGCATCCGGTCAGAAGGCTGATTCTGGAGTTAGAACAAGAAAAGAAAAGAAAATGCAGAAAGCGAAAAAATCTGATCAGCAAAATATCTCATGGCCACATGCCAACAATCCCAGAAGCTAGCCTAGCATACACACACCCCTTCCAAGAACATTTAAACACTCACACACACAAAAATTAAAAAGAGGAAAAAATAGATCAGCAAAAATGGCAGTACCAAAGAAAATTGCCTTTCCAGACGAGTAGTGGAAAAATTTCAAAATTTGCTCAAGTTGATATTTTAGGAATTTTTACTCACTCTAGTTCCACTAGAGTTTCTGGCTCACAAGAAGCTTTGAGAATTTCTAGCCCCTTATTTCTGGTGCTGGAGGGAGATGCTCAGAGCTTCCTGCCCAAGGAATGTCTTTATTTGACCCAACTCATAAGGGAACCCCTTGAAGAGAAGAGCCCTGACTGCTTTGAGCCCAATCCCCCAAACCCTCTGTCTGGGAAGCACTTGTTAAATGTTTTCACAACACACTCATCTGATATTGTTGTTTTTCCTGATATGGTTCCTTTGGGTCTCCTAGAGAGAAACCCAGGAGAGAAGCAGAGAGAGAGAAAGAGGCAGGAGGGCTTTATCAGATTGTTAGTCACTCATTTACTCATTTAATTTAATCTTTTTTTTTTTTTTTTGAGCCACACTAAAAGGGTCTTCGGTCTCACTCCGGGCTCAGGGATGTCTCCTAGCAGGGCATGGAGGAAATTTTTCCATTACTTGTCTGGAAAGGCAATTTTCTTTGGTACTGCCATTTTTGCTGATCTATTTTTCCTCTTTTTAATTTTTGTGTGTGTGAGTGCTTAAATGTTCTTGGAAGGGGTGTGTGTATGCTAGGCTAGCTTCTGGGATTGTTGGCATGTGGCCATGAGATATTTTGCTGGGCATGGAGGAGTATCTGGGATGCCTGGGACTGAACTCGGGTTAGTCATGTGCAAAGCAAGGGCAAAGCCCTGCCCGATGTCTTAGTAAGCCAGCCTTGGTATTTGTTAATTCTAATAGGGAATGTGGGAAGAAAGTATGTATGTATGTATGTATGTATGTATGTATGTATGTATGTATGTATGTATGTATGTATCCGGGTGACCAGATGTTCGGATCAGCCCAACAGGATCTCTAGTTTGAGGGAGAAGTTGTTTTCAGTTCGGGGTGACTATAAATAAAGCTGCTATTAACTGTCTAAGTGCTGTAGGGAGAGTGTTTGCCTTGCATAGGGTTGACCCAGGTTCCATCTCTGGCATCCCAGAGTCCCCAGAGCCCCACCAGAGGGATTCCTGATTGCAGAACCAGGAATCAGCCCTGAGCATTGCTAGGTGTGGCTCAAAATCAAATAAAAAAAAAAAGATTTTAGTTTTGGGGACACATCAGGAAGCACTCAGATCTTACTCCTGGCTCTGTGCTCAGGGATCTCTCTTGGTATGACTTGGGGAACCCCTGAAGTTCTTGGGGGAAACCACAAATGTCAGGCATCCAATCCAGGCCAGCCACATCCAAGGCAAACACCTTCTACCCTCTGTCCTATCTCTCTCGTCAGGTTTTTTGTTTTTGTTTTTTTTTGGTCACATCCAGCCGTGCTCAGAGATTACTTCTGGCTCTATGCTCAGAAACTGCTCCTGTCAGGCATGGGGAACCATGTGGGATGCCGGATTCGAACCACCGACCTTCTGCATGCAAGGCAAACTCCTTACCTCCATGCTATCTCTCCGGCCCCTCTAGTCAATTTTGTTGTTGTTGTTTTGGGGCCACACCTGTGGCACTTGGGTTATTCCCGACTCTGCACTTAGAAATAGCTCCTGGCAGGCTCGGGGGACCCTATGGGATGCCAGAGATCGAACCTGGGTCTATCTCAGGTCGGCACATGCAAGGCAAATGCCCTACCACTGTGCTATCACTGGCTCTCTAGTCAGTTTTTAAATTCTTGAATAAAGCATATGTATTTTTTTGTATTTCAAAAAAATCAATCCTTTAATATTTTACTCATGAAAGATTCAAATTTGTAAACAGCAAGAGTGGCCTGAAGAAAACAGACTTTCTTTCTTTTTTTGGCCACACCCGGTGATGCTCAGGAGTTTCTCCTGGATATGGGCTCTGAAATCACCCTGGCTTGGGGAACCATATGGGACGCCGGGGGATCGAACTGTGTTCTGGCCTAGGCTAGTGCGGGCAAGGCAGACACCTTACCACTTGCACCACTGCTCCAGCCCCATCATTTTTTATTTTTTTATTTTGGAGGGGAACCATATCTGCTGTGCTCAGAGGTTACTCTTGGCTCTGCATTCCAGAGTCATTCCTGGTGGGCTTGAGGGACCACATGGACTGCTAGGGATTAAACCCAGGTCAGCTGCAAGCAAGGCAAATGACCTCTTGGCTGTTCTATTGCTCTGACTCTCCAATTTACTTTTTACTTAATTAGAATTTTTTTATAGGAGCTTGAACAATAATACAGCAGGTAGAGCATTGCCTTGTTTCTATCCAATTGAGTTCAATCCATTGATCCTATATGGTCCTCTAAGTCCCACCAAGAATAATCTCTGAGCACAATGCTAGGAATAAGCCCTGAGCATTGCCAGCTGTACTTCCCCTAAAAAAAAAGTCCTTTTAAAGTCTTGGCAATTTTCAGGACTGCAGTGATAGCATAGTAGTAGGGCGTTTGCCTTGCAAGCAGTTAACTAAGGACAAGCCTGGATTCGATCCTTGACATCCCATATGATCCCCCAAGTCTGCCAGGAGCAATTTCTGAGCGCAGAGCCAGGAGTAACCCCTGAACACTGCCAGATGTGGCCCAAAAACTAAACTAAACTAAAATGAAGTATTGGCAATATTCAAAACGTTTGTTCTAGGAAATATGCTTGCAGTAGAGAAGGCTTGTATGGTTTTCTTGTGCTAATTATTTCACCTTCACCACCAACAAAGTGTTTAAGACTCTCCATCTTAGTTCACACAATCCTTGTAATCCTTCAACTCCATTGTCTCATTTTATGTTATATTTACTCTTCTTTCTCTGACATTTCTTTTTTTTTTTTTAATATATTTTTATTTAAGTAACATGATCATAGTTGGGTTACGGTCATAACCAGAACACCCCCCTTCACCAGTGTAACGTTCCCCCCTCCCCCTTCCAATCCCCTGACTGTATTTGAAACAGGCATTCTACTACAGTTATTTGTTTTTAAGTTCAGTAAGTTGTATTTTTTTTCCTTAAAGGATAAGAGTAAAAAAAAAATAGTAAAGGTGTGATAGTGGCAATCGCCATTGTTTGCATAGGTCCAGAAAAGTGGGGAAAATGGAAAAAAAATTCTTGACCTGATTACAAAAAGGCCTCACCCCAGAAGTTTATTGGCATAAGACCGACTCTGGGTTCCAGGCATACCAGTCTGTCCAACTCAAGTCATTCTCAAGGTCCCGGTGAAACTTTTTCACACTTTAGCTATTGTTGGTATCAGATTCTTATATTTAAAGACTCTGGATTCTGTGCATTTTTTTCATCAATGTCAGGCTGATATAGAGCCTCCTCTAGTTTCAGCATACCATTAAATGCAGAGCGATCTTCCCTGCATGCAGACTGTTGCAGAGTCATCTGGGTGTTGGGAGCACTCTTTGGAGTAAGTCAATGCCAAAACAGTGGTATGTCTTCCCTGGTAGGGGCTTGGATGTTATAGACAATTGTGGTTGTTTCCATAGATGGTATCCATTGTTCAGGTGTGTGTGGGCGATGCCCATTCTTCTGAGGCCTGAGCCAAATCATTATGCTAATGTTCAGGGTAAAAGGCCTAATTACATTACCAAATTTGTGTTCCCATCTCTATTAGATAAGAACTTGTTTGCATATGTATTATTTTCCCATTTTAATGTGCCTATGCAAAAGAGAAGCAATGCCACAAGATATTGTTGGTGCATCTGGGGGCCGATGAATAAAGTCCAAGATTCCCCATAACTTGGTTCAAACATAAAATCTTTTTTTTTTTGTTTTTGGGCCACACCTGGCGGTGCTCAGGGGTTACTGCTGGCTGTCTGCTCAGAAATAGCTCCTGGCAGGCACGGGGACCATATGGAACACTGGGATTCGAACCAACCACCTTTGGTCCTGGATTGGCTGCTTGCAAGGCAAATGCCGCTGTGCTATCTCTCCGGGCCCCAAACATGAAATCTATACAGAGATACTCTTCTACCAGTATTGCTTATAAAACAGATCTTAAAGGGGGAAAATAAAACAATCAAATAACAAATCCAGAACAACAACAACAGAAAAACTAACCCATGGGGCCAGAGTAGTGGCGTAGGGTGTAAGGCGTCTGCCTTGCACTTGCTAACCTAAGACGAATCGTGGTTCTATCTCCCAGCATCCCATATGGTCCCCAAACTAGGAGCTATTTCTGAGCACATAGCCAGGAGTAACCCCTGAGAGTCACTAGGTGTGGCCCCAAAACAAAACAAAAACAAAACAAACAAACAAACAAAAAACCTAGCCCAGGGCCAGAGTGATAACACAGCATTAGGGCATTTGCCTTGCATGAGGTCCACCGGGGACTGACCCAGATTCGATCCCCAGCATCTATTATGGTTCCCCAAGCTCCCAGGAGCTATTTCTTAGTGCAGAGCCAGGAGGAACCCCTGATCGCCACCAGGTGTGGGCCTCCACCCACCCCAGAAAAACCAAGCACACAAACAAACAAACAAACAAATAAAAAACCCTTAACCCAATGACCTCCGGTTCCACCTAAACTGCAGCAATTTGTAAGATTCTAACTGAGTAACGTGAAATTGTATGTGGATCACAATTTCTCCCTCTGCTCATCTGTTACTGGATTGTGAGTAGCTCCCACATCCTGGCCAGTGAACTAAGTCATGCAAAGAACATGGTTGTGCTCAGATATTCTTTTTTTTTTTTTAAATTTTTTTTAATTATGAGAACAAAGATGCAAAGAAAGAATACAAGGTAAAGTTACAGTGGAAGGACAATCACCCATAACATAATTCTCAGAAGAAGTCCCCTTGCTGTTATCTTAACTTTGAACTTTCAGCCAAAGAACATTAAGATAAATAAAACAGGGGCCGGGCGGTGGCGCAAGAGGTAAGGTGCCTGCCTTGCCTGCGCTAGCCTTGGACGGACCACAGTTCGATCCCCCGGCGTCCCATATGGTCCCCCAAGCCAGGAGCAACTTCTGAGCGCATAGCCAGGAGTAACCCCTGAGCATTACCGGGTGTGGCCCAAAAACCCAAAAAAAAAAAAAAAAAAAAAAGATAAATAAAACAGAACCCATGTACAATTACTTTGTCCCTCAAATCCCCAGATTGTAATACATTATAATATTTCTTAGCAGCACACAAAGCAATCTAAAGCCATAAAACTTATGTAACTCCTTAAACATTAAAGGCATAGTATTTTTTTTTTACATTTCCATGCACATGCATATTAGTTTAAATTAACCTAAAAAATTTAAGTAGTTTTTTTTTTTTTTTTTAAGGATTAGAGTCAAAGGGTGCTCAGATATTCTTGACTTGATGCTTTTGTGTGCTTGGAGTAGATGCCAAGAAAGATGGTGGTTCAAATCCCGGCATCCCATATGGTCTCCCATGCCTGCCAGGAGCAATTTCTGAGCGTAGAGCGAGGAGTAACCCTGAGCACTGCTAGGTGTGACCCCGTGCCCCCCAAAAAGAAGTAGAATTGGGAGATTATCTGGAAGGTCTATTCTTACTATTTTCGGTATAGGGGGATGCACCCAAAGATACTCAGGACTAACTCCTGACTCTGCACTGAAAAATCATTACTTGCAGGCTCAGGGGACCCTGTGGGATGCTGACATTTGTACTCGGGTTGGCCACATGCAAGGCAAACACTCTCCCTATTGTACTATCACTCCAGCCTCTCTTATTTATTTTGTGGGGTGGCCCACACCTGACTATACTCAGGGTGGCTCCTGGCTCTGCACCCAGGAACTACTCCTGGCGATGCTCAGGGGACCCTTTGGGATGCCAGAGATCAAATCTGGGTCTGCTGTGTACATGGCAAGCGCCCTCTTTACTATCTATCCAATGCCAACAGTTACCTTTTTATCAAAAATCATGGGGGGGGGTTGGAGAGATAGCGTGGAGGTAGGGCATTTGCCTTGCATGTAGAGGGATGGTGGTTCAAATCCCAGCATCCCATATGGTCCCCTGAGCCTGCCAGGAGTGATTTCTGAATGTAGAGTCAGGAATAGCCCCTGAGCACTGCTGGGTGTAACCCAATAAAAAAAAATCATGGGAATGTGAAGGCAGTGGAAAGGTGTATTTCAAATACTAAGATAACTCTAACACCAAGAATACTCCATCAGTGCTGGAGAGATAGTACTGCTGGGGTGGAGGGTCTGCCTTGTACTGGTTCAATTTCCAGCATCCCATATGGTACCCTGAACTCTACCAGGGGTGATCCCTGAGCAAAGCACCACAGGGTGCTCCTTCAAACCATCAAAATAAACCAAAAAAAAAATGAAAGAGAAAGGAAAGAAAAAAGTGAATGAGAGATAGAGAGAGAGAGAGAGAGAGAGAGAGAGAGAGAGAGAGAGAGAGAGAGAGAGAGAAAGCTTTAGGCTGGAGAGATAGCACAGTGCATAGGATGCTTGTCTTGTATGTGGCTGACCCGGTTTCTACCCCCCACATCCTATCTGGTCCTCTGAGCACTGCCAGGAGTATTTCCTGAAAGCAGAACCAAGACTAACCCTTGAGCATTGCTGGGTATATCCCCAAACAAACAAAATTTGCTAGTAACAAAACTACACGATCCAGTCATAGGAAGGAAGAAAATGTATATGAATGGACTTGGAAAAATTATGTAGATCAAAAGAAACCAGAAAGCCATCAAAAGAACCAGAAGTCATTCAATAATTCCTTTCATCATGAATATATCAAAAAGTTAAATCACGGGGCAGGAATGATAGTGTAATCAGGGGGATGTTTGTCTTGCACTCGGTCAACATGGTTTCCATCTCTGGCATCCCATAGGGTCACCCGAGCTTTGCCAGGAGTCATCCATGAGTGCAGAGCCAGGAGTCAGTCTTGAGCATCTGGGACCATATGTGGTCCCAAAACAAAAAGAAAGAAAGAAAAAACAAACAAGCAAGAGAAAATACTTACTGGTTGTTTTTGAAACTTGCAGTGGCTGTTAAAGGGAATGATTTCTTTTTTTTTTTTTTTTGGTTTTTGGGCCACACCCTGTGATGCTCAGGGGTTACTCCTGGCTATGCGCTCAGAAGTTGCTCCTGGCTTCTTGGGGGACCATATGGGACGCCGGGGGAGCCGGGGGATCGAACCGCGGTCCGTCCTAGGCTAGCGCAGGCAAGGCAGGCACCTTACCCCTAGCGCCACCGCCCGGCCCCTAGGAATGATTTCTTTTGTGACTGTGGGGTTCCCATTTGGGGATATGAACATTTTCTTTTTTCTCTTTTCTTTTTTTTGGTTTCTGGGTCACACCCAGCGGTGCTCAGGGGTTACTCCTGGCTGTCTGCTCAGAAATAGCTCCTGGCAGGCATGGGGGACCATATGGGACACCGGGATTCGAACCAACCACCTTTGGTCCTGGATCCGCTGCTTGCAAGGCAAACGCCGCTGTGCTATCTCTCTGGGCCCTTTGGAGCGATTTCTGAGCAGAGTCAGGAGTAATCCCTGAGCATTGTTGGGTGTGGCTCCCAATCCCCATACAAACAAAAACAAAATTTAGGAGTTTAAGAAGTTAGCATTGGGACTAGAGCAATAGTACAACATGGATGGTGCTTGCCTCACACGCAGCTGACTACGGTTTTGATTCCTAGCATCCCATAGGGTCCTCAGAGCATAACCAGAAGTAACTCCTGAGTGCAGAGTCAGGAGTAAGCCCTAAGCATTGCTCGGTGTGGCCCCAAACAAAACCAAACCAAAGGGGGCTGGAGCAATAGCATAGTAGCAGGGCATTTACCTTGCACACGACAGACCTGAGTTCAATCCCCAGCATCCCATATGGTCCCCCAAGCACTGCCAGGAATAACCCTGAGCTCAGAACTAGAAATAACCCCTGGGTGTGACCAAGAAAAAAAAACCACACCCAAAAAACGAAGTTAGAATTTAGATCTAGAGAGATAGTCCTGTTGGGAAGGCAACTTGCCTTGAATACAGCAAACCTGGGTTTTATTTTTATTTTTTTATTTTTGGGTCACACCCAGCAGTGCTCAGGGGTTACTCCTGGCTCTACGCTCAGAAATCTCTTCTGGCAGTCTCGGGGGACCATATAGGATGCCAGGATTCGAGCCATCAGCCTTCTGCACGCCAGGCAAATGCCTTACCTCTATGCTATCTCTCCAGACCCTCGGGTTTGATTCTTAACACCCAATAAGGCCCCTTGAGCCCCCACCTGGAGGGATCCCTGAGCACAGAGCTAGGAGTCAACCCTGAGTATCATCCATTGTGGTCCCAAACAATAACAACAACAACAACAACAACAAACAGAAGTTAGTTTATTGTACAGTTCAATTAACAGACTCCAGGTCCCTCCACCCCACTATGTCCTCTAGGTCCCTCCTTTTCTCCCCCTGTCTGCATTCACTTGGCTTGTCCCTCGATGCCTGGGTCGGAAACATCTGCCCCATGCCATATGTCCTCCTTTTTGTCAGTGCCAGGAGTTTCATTTCACCCAGGCTTGAACTTTCCAAGGGAAATGATGCCACAATCCTCATCCTTCTCCTTTCTGAGTGGAGGGAGACCCAACCACATGCAGAGACCATCTTGGGGGTATAAAAACAGACCCAGAGAAGACTGGAGAGTGAGAGAGGGAGAGAGAGAAATAGAGAGAGGAGCAAAAGCAACGGAGGATGGAGGAGCTGTTCATCCCCATGGGATCAAGAGGCCAAGGTGAGGTTGGGGGAAAGACAGAATGGTGATGCTCTGAGGTCCTGGAAATTCCTTATGCCTTGGTAAACTCAGCGCAGTGTTTTTTTCAATTCAGGTGAGACAGGGGAGGACCAAAGCATGAAGGAGAATGAGAACAAGGCTGAAATATTCCAGACTTTGAGGAAATGGTCAGGTACTGGGGTGTGTGTGTGTGTGTGTGTGTGTGTGTGTGTGTGTGTGTGTGTGTGTGTGTGTGTGTGTTTCAGCCTCCTGGGAAAGGGGTGGCCAGGGAGGCATCTTTGGCATGGATACTTAGGACACGGATGGGCGCCAACCTCAGCCCTGCCCCTGCCACTCCCGCAGGGTACCTGCCCCAAGTCAGCCTCGGTTTTGTGCAGTTTCTCCTCTCTATGAGCCTCTTCCTTCTCCTGGTGGCCATCCTGGTTCAGAGTGAGTTCAAGGCGCCATGGGCTTCCTTTGGGTTTTCTCTTTTGGGTGTTCTTTGCTCAACCCCCATGGTCCCCTGAATATATAGGGTTTGTGCTCCATGTTCTCCTGCTGTGATGTGGTACCCCCTGCATTCCCTCTCAAAGTCCGTTTCCCTCTCTGTGGGTGTGACTCAAATTTCCTGTGGGAGCTAAAACTCTGGGCACTCCTGGAGGTGACACAGAGTCACACACTGTTGGGGGCCACTGAAGAGGTTTCTCTGCTCTGTTGTAGTCTCCAATGTCCACCAATCTCTACAGAGCTGTATTTGGGACAATCAGAGGAACCGGGTTTCAGGTGAGGAGCTGGACATCATATGGTTCAATGTGGGGGGACCCAGGCTGCAGGGCCTGGAGGGAGCCTGCAGCTCAGGGTGAAGGAGGGAAGGCAGGAGAAGGAGTTGGAATCCCCAAGTCAGTAAATTGCTCTGTGAACCTCACTCTTCTCATCTGTTAAATGGGCTTCAGGGTCTCTGTGAGAATCACCAGAACATTCTCCTGGGGTTTCTCTGCATACAGTTGGTGCCTAATCATTGTGTCCTTGTCTGCAGTTGAGACTCCAAAGAAGGAGGTGCTGACAAAGCTGGCTGTGCTGGGCCCGCAGCTGGCCAGGCTCAGTGACTCCCTGGGTAAGCCAAAGTCAGAGTCAAGGTCAGGAGGGGTCATGGGGTGGTGCTGGGGCTACTCCTAGCTTCCTTTTTTGTTTGACTTTGATGCCATATCTGGCTGTGCTTAGGGATGACTCCTGGCACTGTACTCAGCAATCACTCCTGGTGGTTCAGGGGATGTGAGTTACCAGGGCTCAAATTCAGGTCTGCTGCATGGAAGGCAAAGGCCCTCCTACTGTACTATTGCTCCAGTTCAGCTTTCCCCTTCCTGGCTCTAAGTCTGAGGAGGGCAGTGCAGGGGTAGGGTGCCTGGAGCCAATTTAGGATGGGTCCCACTCTCTGCTAGACCTCGGACCTACATTTAATCCTCTGCTTTTCCTCCCCAGGAAGGCTCTGCCAACACTGCCCCTGGGGTTGGGAGCTGTTCCAGGGCAGCTGTTACTGGTTCTCTAGATCTCAGAACACCTGGAAATCGTCCATCTCTGCTTGTCAGCGCATGAACGCCCAGCTGGTGGTGATCAACAGTGAGGAAGAGGAGGTGGGGTACTATAGAGGCCCTCAACACCCTCTGGCACCCTTCTGGGTGGTGGTGGGAGGCCCAGTGGGTAGCAGATGGAGCCTGGGCGATGGAGCATACAGTCAGGAAGGCTTCCTGGAGCAGAAGGAGGAAGTACAGAGTATTTGAAAAATCATCTAGGAGCTGGGGCCTGAATGATAGCACAGCAGTAGGGTGTTTGCCTTGCAGGCAGCTGACCCAGGACAAACCCGGGTTCGATTCCTGGCATCCCATATGGTCCCCGAGCTTGCCAGGAGTGATTTCTGAGTGAAGAGCCAGGAGTAACCCACTGTGGCCCCCAAACAAAACAAAAATCATGCGTTGGAGCTGAGACATCGAAGGACCTTCCCTGGGTGCACGGTCTGGGGGTGCATGGACCGGGGTGCTTTGGGATCCTCCTTACCATGACCCATCTCCCCACTCCACCCCCCCAGATATTCCTCCAGTCTTGGGAAATCAGGCACGAGAAGAGAACCTGGATCGGCCTCAGCGACCATCACAATGAGGGGTCCTGGCAGTGGGTGGACGGCTCACATTTCAATATCAGGTGATGCTGGTCTTGTGGGGGGTATGAGAATGACCCCCCTATTTTATTCACATGAAACCAGGGAAGGTGCTTACCTCTGGGTTCAAAAATGTTACTGCACTGGACAGTGCAGTAGAGAGGGGGCTTGCTTTGCATAATCCCCAATATCCCACAGGGTCCTCTGAGTCCCACCAGGAGCACAGACCTGGGAGGAAATCCTAAATACAGTTGGGTGTGGACTCCCCCAAACAAACAACAGACTTGTGACACTGGGGTGGGGCAGTGGAAGTTGGGTGCGGTTCATTCTATATCCGGGTCCAGGAACTAACATTTTATGTAGTTGATCTACATAAATTTTGGGGGGGTCACAACTGGTAATTTTTAGAGCTTAGGGATCACTCTTGTTGCTACTCAAGAACCCTATGGGGTGATGGGGATTGAACCCAGGTTGGCTGAGTGCAAATAAGTGTCTTGTCTGCTTGTACTATCTTCCAGGGACCAGGAATTGGCCTTTTATTCTTTAAAAATGTTTAGATTATAACATCATAATTGACAAAGTTGCTCATAATACAGTCCTTTCAGGCATTCAATATTTCAACACCAACCTCACCACCATTGTCCCCAGTTTCCCACTCACCACCCTACCCTGTCTCTTTGCAGGCATGAACAAATTTATTTTTTTCTTGTTTGTTACAACACAAAGGCAAAACTTAGGTCAATAATGGGGCTGGAGTGGTGGTGCAAGCGGTAAGGCGTCTGTCTGTCTTGCTCGTTCCCTAAGCCAGGAGCGATTTCTGAGTGCATAGCCAGGAGTATCCCCTGAGCATCACCGGGTGTGGCCCCCCCCCAAAAAAAAAACCAAAAAAAAAAAAAAACCCTCTTAATTGTTCTATGGCATTACTAAATCAGTGTCTAAGGACTGACTGGGCTATTGTGTGTGCTCCTCGAACCTTCTTTTTTGTTTTTGTTTTTGTTTTTGGGCCACAGCCAGAGTGCTCAGGGGTCACTCCTGGCTATCTGCTCAGAAATAGTTCCTGGCAGGCCCGGGGGACCATATGGGACGCTGGGATTCGAACCAACCACCTCAGGTCCTGGATTGGCTGCTTGCAAGGCAAACGCCGTTGTGCTATCTTTCCGGCCCCTCCTTAAACCTTCTGTGTGACTACTTATGGCCTTTTATTCTGATGTGATTTGATTCCTTATTTTAAAAATATCCTGAATTTTAAAAAATGAAAAAACTGGGCTGGCGAGATAGCATGAAGGTAAGGCATTTGCCTTCCATGAAGAAAGGGCGGTGATTCGAATCCTGGCATCCTATATGGTCCCCCGAGCCTGTCAGGAGTGATTTCTGAGCTTAGAGCCAAGAGGAACCCCTGAGCGCTGCTGGGTGTGACCCAAAAACAAAAACAAAAAAACTTAAATATATCTTGAATTTAAAAAATATCTGAATTTCTAAATTTCCCATGCTTGGGATTTGGATGCCAAATCCCAGAGATGCCAAATCCTCATCCTCCTTTGATGAGGGTAGCAGGACTGAAGGGTGGGGTGGGGCTAGGTCTATAAGATTCTCATGACATCTTTGCCATCTACAGCTTCTGGAAGCCAGGAGAACCTAACAATGATTCTGATGAGGACTGCGTGGAATTGTACAACGATGGCTGGAATGACGACAGGTGTCTTAAAAGCAAAGCTTGGATCTGTGAGAAGCGCTGGAATCCCTGCCCTAACTTTTAGGGACCACTGTCCCCTCTTACAAACAATCCTGGCAGAAACTCGCCCAACACTGTTTTTTTTTTAAAATAATATCTTAAAGCATCATGATTACAAACATGTTTGTAGTTGGATTTCAATTATAAAAAAGAACACCCCCCTGAACCAGTGCAATCTTCCCACCACCAATCCCCCGCCACCCTCCTCCCCTACCCCCTGCATGTATTCAAGACAGGCATTCTATTTTTTTCATTCACTACCATTGTCATGTAGTTGTTAGTGTGGTTGTTTCTCTTACTGAATTCAGCGTACTTTGTCCAATACTGTTTTTGATCTTGGAGATCCTAAGAGGTCTGGAGACCCCCATCTTGCTCTGGCATTGCTGACCCATCACAGGCTGGGACCACCATCTCCTATTGACAATATTAGCCTTTCCTGAGCCCAGGGTGAGACTTAAATCAATATACACATTGTAGGGGCCGGAGAGATAGCATGGAGGTAAGGCATTTGCCTTTCATACAGAATGACAGTGGTTCGAATCCCAGCATCCCATATGGTCCCCTGTGCCTGCCAGGGGCGATTTCTGAGCGTGGAGCCAGGAATAACCCCCTGAGCACTGCCGGGTGTGACCCAAAAAAAACAAAACAAAACAAAAAAGATACACATTTTATATATATATATATGTTTATATATATGTATGTATATATATATGTTTTCATGAATCATAGTGTCCATTTTTTTGGCCACTGCTTCAATTGCTCTGTAGTATTATACATTTTTGCATTTTCTAGAACATTGTGTTCCTTCAATGTCTTCTCTTCTGATGAATATTAGATTTCTCAGATACTGTTTTTGAGTCAGTTTGTAATTTTTGTAATAAATGCCCCCATGAACATAAGTGTACTAGTATGTCATCATTTGCTCACAAATCCATTCATCCATACATCCACCCATTTATCTATCCATACATCTAATTATCATCTATCCATCTTTCCTTCATGTATGCATGAAGCTGTACATGCATCCACACACCATCCATTCATCTATCCATCCATCTTTTCATCCATCTACCCAACCCATCCATCCATGCATTTATCCAGGCATCTACCAGTCTATCAATCTACCTATTTATTATCCATCCACCTATCCATCCATCCCTCCATTTATCATCCGTCAATTTATCATCCAACCATCCATTCATATATCCCTTTGTCATTCATCCATCCACCCATCCACCATCCATCCACCCACCCACCCACCCATCCATCCACCCACCCACCCATCCATCCATCCATCCATCCACCCACACTCCCACCCACTCACCCTTCCATCCATCCATCCATCCATCCATCCATCCATCCATCCATCCATCCATCCATCCATCCATCCATCCATCCATTTACCCACTCTCTCACCCACCTACCCTCCCATCCATCCATCCATCCACCCATCCACTCTCCCACCTACTCACCCTCCCATCCATCCATCCATCCATCTATCCATCCATCCATCCATCCATCTATCCATCCATCCATCCATCCATCCATCCATCCATCCATCCATCCATCCATCCATCCATCCATCCATCCACCCACTCTCCCACCCACCTACCCTCCCATCCATCCATCCATCCATCCATCCATCCATCCATCCATCCATCCACCCACCCACTCTCCCACCTACTCACCCTCCAATCCATCCATCCATCCATCCATCTATCCATCTACTATCTAACCATTCATTCAATCTTTTTAGTTTATTGTTGGCTCTAAAACCAAAGTTTGACTAAGTGACAGCAGCAGAATTATGGAAAGCAGGGAAGCCATAGGGAGAGACTATTAAGACCTGAACCAGGGGTAGGATGGACAATTTTGTCATCTTTGGATGCCTCAAAGTCCTTCATTCTGGTCATACCTCCTTCGTCTCCTCCACCTGGGACAGCTCAGCCTTTTCTGGCCTTTTGCTCCTCTCCTATCTTAGGATACCGCTCTATCATTCTGTCAGCTGTCTCTCAATTAACCTGTCTGCTGTGTCCTCAGGATTTGATTGTGATTGTTCTGCTTATATGAAACCCTTGGGGTTTCACATCATATGATGCTGTGTTCAACTCACACTCCCTCAGTGTTTATGTCTGTGGTTGAAGATCAGGCCACAATTGATTTGAGAACCTGCCTGCCAGGGTTACTCTTGGGAGGTTCATGATTTTGCCTTCAATAATATATTACTCTTCTTATTATTCTTATTCTTACTCTAATTATTCATTAGCATTCTTTTTGTTTGTTTGTTTGGACCACACGCAGTGACACTTATGGGTTACTCCTGGCTCTGGGCTCAGAAACACTCTTGGCTTGGGAGATCATATGGGATGCTAGGGGATCAAACCGAAGTCCGACCTAAGTCAGCTGCATGCAAAGCAAACATCCTACTGCTGCGCCACCACTCCGGCCCCATCATTAGCATTCTTTATATTCATGTTAATGTTCCAGTTTTTTGTTTTGAGGTCACACCCAGAAATATTCAGGGTTGATTTCTGCCTCTGTTTGTGCTCAGTGATCACCCCTGGTGGAATTTGATGGACTCTAAGGGGTGCTGGGGGTCGAACCTGGGTCAGGTGCTTACAAGGTAAGCATTCTCCCCACTGTCCTATTGCTCATGTTCATGCTTTCGTTGCCCCAATTTCCCACACCTTCCTCTTTACCAAGGTATCAGAGACCATCCACCACTGTCCTATGTCACTTCTAGTCCACTCATCCTTTCTCCTCATCCTTATCCAATAACACCGGTTTTTGTTGTCACAGTTCATAAGTTCCTGTTCTCATTTTGTTATTTATTTTTTGGTTTTGAAGTGCTCAGGCCTTACTCCAGTTCTGTGCTCAGAAATCACTCCTGGCAGACTCAGGGAACCATATAGGATGCTGGGGACCAAATCCAGGTCTTTCCCTTGCAAGGCAAATGCCCTCCCTGCTATGATATTGCTCCAGTCCCTGATTTTTATTTTATTTTATTTTATTTTATTTTATTTTTTGTCTTCAGAGATGCCAATGACACATATAATGCAATGTTCTTGGGGGAGGGCACACCAACCAGTGCTCAGGGGTTACTCTTGGCTCTGCACTTATTAATCACTCCTGGCAGAGCTTGGGGGACCGTATAGGATGCCAGGGACTGAACCCATGTTTAAGGCAAACACCCTACTATCACTGTACTAACATACCACTCTACTATCACTCCAGCCCTATTCTTTTTATTCCCTCCCTTTTTTGTTTTTGGGTCATACCCGGTGACACTCAGGGGTTACTCGGTTCTGCGCTCAGAAATTGCTCCTGGCTTAGGGGACCATATGGGACACTGGGGGATTGAACCTCTGTCTGTTCTAAGTTATCGCATGTAAGGCAAATGCCCTACTGCCTGCGCCACCGCTCCGGCCCTATTTTTCCCCTATTTTATCTTTATTCTGCATCACTTCAATGCCTTCTACTACATTTTCTTTCTTTTTTTTTTTAATTTTTTTTCTTTTTGTTTTTTGGGTCACACCCGGCAGAGCTCAGGGGTTCCTCCTGGCTCTATGCTCAGAAATCGCTCCTGGCAGGCTCGGGGACCATATGGATGCTGGGATTTGAACCACCATTCTTCTGCATGCAAGGCAAACACCTCACCTCCATGCTATCACTCTAGCTCTCTACTACATTTTCAATGGGCTTTTTTTCTCTCATGAATAACTATAAGCCCTTCTGCACTTTAGTGCTAATTCATACCCCCTTTATTTTTTTCCTGAGCTTATTCGGCTCCCTTTTATTGATTAAAATACAAGAAAAAGCATAAAGTACATGTGTTGGTGAGGCCCCCGAGGCACCATGTTTCTAACCCCTCAGGTGACAGGTCTGATGAAGAAGGGTAGCAGAGAAGAAATAATTCACAAGTAGTCAAAGTTTCATGGGGGGGGGCATCCCCTGAGCCTGCCAGGAGCGATTTCTGAGTGCAGAGCCAGAAGCAACCCCTGAGTGCTGCAGGGTGTGGCCCCAAAACAAAAATGGAAGTTTCATTTGGAATCATCTTGCTTTTATACCATGGCTCTTTCTGCATGTGCATTTCCTTATATCTGCTTCTCTCCTGAGATTTTTGCTGCCTCCTCCGTTTTTTCTGCTGTGTCACTAGGTGTAGCCCAAAAAGAAAAAAAAAGTTTCTTCCCACCTCAGTACCAATTCTCCTATTTATTTGTTTGTTTATTTATTTATTTATTTTTGGTTTTTGGGCCATGCCCGGTGGCACTTAGGGGTTACTCCTGGCTATCTGCTCAGAAATCGCTCCTGGCAGGCATGGGGAACCATTTGGGATGCCGAGATTCGAACCAACCACCTTTGGTTCTGGGTCGGCTACTTGCAAGGCAAAAGCCCTACCGCTGTGCTATCTCTCCAGCCCCCAATTCTCTTATTTAAAAAATGTTCATGGGGGCCAGAATGAGTTAGCATAGCTGGTAGGGTGTTTGCCTTGTATGCGCCCACCATGATTCGTTCCATGGCATCCCATATGGTCCCCTGAGCCTTCCAGGGGTAATTCATGAGTGCAGATCCAAGAGCAACCCTAAGCACAGCCAGGAGTAGGCCCCCGAACCAAGATAAAAACCAAGGCACCAACCAACTAAAGACCATTTCCAACTTGTAAACTCTTTATCTCAAGGTAATTTTTAAATTATTATTATTATTATTATTATTATTATTATTTTGGTCACACCCGGTGATTGTTCGTTTCTTTCTCTCTTCCTGCCTTCCTGCCTCCCTCCCTCCCTCCCTTCCTCCCTCCCTCCCTCTCTTCCTCCCTACCTCCCTCCCTCTCTTCCTTCCTTCCTCCCTCCCTCCCTCCCTACCTCCCTCCCTCTCTTCCTTCCTTCCTCCCTCCCTCCCTCCCTTCTTCCCTCCCTCCCTCCCTCCCTCCCTCTCTTCCTTCCTTCCTCCCTTCCTTCCTCTCTCCCTTCCTTCCTTCCTTCCTTCCTTCCTTCCTTCCTTCCTTCCTTCCTTCCTTCCTTCCTTCCTTCCTTCCTCTCTCTTTTCTCTCTCTTTCTTTCCTTCCTTCCTTCTTTCTTTTTTTCTTTCTTTCTTTCTTTCTTTCTTTCTTTCTTTCTTTCTTTCTTTCTTTCTTTCTTTCTTTCTTTCTTTCTTTCTTTCTTTCTTTCTTTCTTTCTTTCTTTCTTTCTATCTGTCTTTCTTTCTTTCTTTCTTTCTTTCTTTCTTTCTTTCTCCCTCCCTCCCTCTTTCTTTTTCTTTCTTTCTTTCTTTCTTTCTTTCTTTCTTTCTTTCTTTCTTTCTTTCTTTCTTTCTTTATTTCTTTCTTTCTTTCTTTCTTCTTCCTTCTTCTTCCTTCCTTCCTTCCTTCTTCTTTTCTTTCTTTCTTTCTTTCTTTCTTTCTTTCTTTCTTTCTTTTTCTTTCTTTCTTTCTTTCTTCCTTTCTTTCTTTCTCTCTTTCTTTTTCTCTCTTTCTTTTTCTTTCTTTCTTTCTTTCTTCTCTCTTTCTTTCTTTCTTTCTTTCTTTCTTTCTTTCTTTCTTTCTTTCCTTCTTCTCTTTCTTACTTGTCTTTCTATCTTTCTATCATTCTTTTTTCTTTCTTCCTTTTCAAACCCTTCCTTCCTTTTTTCTTCCTTCCTTCCTTTCTTTCTTTCTTTCTTTCTTTCTTTCTTTTCTTTCTTTCTTTCTTTCTTTTCTTTCTTTCTTTCTTTCTTTCTTTCTTTCTTTCTTTCTTTCTTTCTTTCTTTCTTTCTTTTCTTTCTTTCTTTCTTTCTTTCTTTCTTTCTTTCTTTCTTTCTTTCTTTCTTTCTTTCTTTCTTTCTTTCTTTCTTTCTTTCTTTCTTTCTTTCTTTCTTTCTTTCTTTCTTTCTTTCTTTCTTTCTTTCTTTCTTTCCTTTTTCTTGTCACACCAAGCGGCGCTCCTGGCTCTGTGCTCGGAAATCCTTCCTGGCAGGCACGGGGGACCATATGGGATGCAGGGATTCAAACCACTGTCCATCCTGAATCAGCTGTGTGCAAAGGCAGAAAGGTCCTACCTCTGTGCTCTCTCTCCGGCTCCTGGACCACTTTTATTTAGATTTTATTTAATTTTTTAAATAAATAAAAAATTTAAACAGTACACATTTTAATTAAAAATGAAAAGACTTTTATTTCATTCTCGATTTCCTGCTCAGCTGGGTTCGCGGCCCCATAGCACCCTCTACCGGCAATTCTCAAGTCGCCGTGACGGGTTCGAATGGGTTTGCCAAGGGGCGGGAATCTGGGCAGAGACCAACCGTTATTCTGCCTTCTGATTCTTTCTTGGGTCTGCCAGGCCCCTTCCTCTGCCCACTTTATTTCTGTTGTCACCCATTGCCTGGCACTGACGGTAGCCTAGCAGCAGAGCTGGCGCAGATCCAAATCCAAGCCACAGAGTCCCCCAAAGAGGCTTCTTTAATCTGCTGTACTATCTCTCCATCCCCTAAGATAATTTTGTCGAGGTAATTCAGTGAGAGCTCTCAAATAGCAATAGGACAGTGAGGAGGGGCTTGCCTTGCACAAGGGAGGCCTGGCTTTGATCCCATGCATGCGTTCCCTAAAACCCCCCACAATTACCCTGGTCCATCCCTTTCAGGAATGATTCCTGAGTGCAGAGCCAGCAGTAAGCCTAGACATCTGTCGGGTGTGGATTAAAACCCAGCCTACACATTAAAAAAAAAAAGAGCCTTAAAAATGCTGTTGGGGGGCCGGAGAGATAGCACGTCGGCGTTTGTCTTGCAAGCAGCCGACCCAGGACCTAAGGTGGTTGGTTCGAATCCTGGCATCCCATATGGTCCCCCATGCCTGCCAGGAGCTATTTCTGAGCAGATAGCCAGGAGTAACCCCTAAGCACCGCCGGGTGTGGCCCAAAAAACCACAACCAAAACTAAAAAAATGCTGTTGGGGGGACAGAGAGATAGCATGGAGGTAAGGCGCTTGCCTTTCATGCAGAAGGACGGTGGTTCGGATCCCGGCATCCCATACGGTCCCCTGTGCCTGCCAGGGGCGATTTCTGAGCCTAGAGCCAGGAGGAACCCCTGAGCACTGCCAGATGTGACCCAAACACCCCCCCCCCCCAAATGGTGTTGGATTCTTTTAGGAAATTAAACTTCTTTTTTGTTTTTGGATCACAAAATAATAAGCTCAGAGCTTATTCCAGGTGGTACACTCAGGCACAAATCCTGGTAGGATTTGGGGTAACCTTACATAGTCTCTTCGATTTGCTCTAAGTCCTCTCAGTGCCAGGCAACCACCATTATCTGCTGTACATTCTCTCTGGCTGGCCTCAAAGCAAGCTCCTTATCTGCATTATTATTATTTCTCCGGCGAGGCCTTTTCCATCTCCTCAAAAGAAACCCAGTTCCACTAACTGTTTACACATGACTTCTGCCTCCCTTTTCAGTTCCAGGGATCTGTTTCCTGCCTGCTGATTGGCCCTTGTCAGAACTATTTGTCTGTGGGGAATAGTAGAAGTCACAATTTTGGATCTTGCCTCTTTCCCTAGCTTAATATTCTCAAAGTGGCCGCATAGCTGCAGGTCTTTCTACCCAACCCCTTTGCAGACTGTGTGTCCCAGAAATATGCAGAGACACCATGTGGTAATTTATCATTACGTTGCATGCAGAGATACCATGTGATAATTTATCATATGTGTCATTATCAGAGAATGAACCTGGGGGGTGCGGTTTCCTCTTTCCAATTTCCCTGAGTCCTCATGTAGTGCCACCCTGCAGATACTGTTGTGGGTGCCCATTCTTAGGTTGGCATAGAGGGAATTCCCTGGCAGTGGATGCCTGGATGCCTAGAGATAGAGTAGTCCTGTGTTGTGTATGTAAATATTTTGGGGGATTACTATGTTACTCACCCTAAACTGATTGGTGATTGTGCCCTACCCTAGGGTGTGACCTGGCATTCTGCCCCCACCCTAGGGTAGGACCTGATTCTGCTTCCACCACTGGTTGGTATCTGATCCCACCATTGGGTGGTACCTGACTCTGGGGTATAAGAGCAAGGGTCTGTGGAAGGCGGGGGCTTTTTCTGGCTGGAACTGAAGCTGAGTCTTTGGACTTCAGTTTTGTCCTCCGAATAAAGCGAATATTTCCACAAGCCTGACTGTCTGCGAGCTGTTTACCCGCCGTTTCACCTCAGAACCATGGGCTAGACAGGGTGGCAGACGCGTGCTCCGAGCTGGAAGAAAAAGGCCTCATCCTCCATCCCACCATCAGTCAACCTCTTCAGGGGCTGACTTGCTACAGTCCTGTTTTGGGAATATGATGCATTTCAGGAGGGGGGGCAGCTATAAAAATCTTAGGGTATGTGATGGTGAGAAATATCTTCTTCCCAGACATCATCAAACAGCAAGAGAGAAATATGAGAAAGAGAGACTCTCAACCGTGGAGAGAGAAATAGAGAGAAGAGAAAGGATCAACTCCAGATCAACTTTGTGCAAGGTTAATTTCTTCCTTACTGTTTGTTCTATCTTTCCAACTCCAAAATATATGAATATATATGTATGTATGCATATCTATGTATGTGGGGTGGATGATTGGCTGGCTGGCTGGAAGGGTGGATGGATGGATGATGGATGGATAGTTGGATGGATGGATGGATGGATGAATATGTGTATGGTTGGATGGATGGGTGAATGGGTAGATTGTGGATGAATTGATTAGTGTGTGGATGGATGAGTGGGTGATCAATGGATTAATGCATGAATGATTAGATGGATAAAGGGGTAGGTGAATGGATGATGAATGGGTGGATGGGTAGACAAGTAGGTGGGTAGATGGGTGATATAAAAATAGATGGATAGTCAAATGAATGGGTAGTTGGATATATGTAGTATGTATTGTTGGTTAGATGGATGGGTGGCTGGCTGATTGAGTATATGGATGAATTGACTTGTGGATGGACAGATGGATAGATAAATTCATGCAAGCATGATGGATGTGTGCCATACAGACATTTATGTTCACAGTTGCATTTACCATAAAAATGGCTAGTTGACTCTAAATAAAGAAAAAAGCTACATGCAAGTAGAGAAAAACATGGGAGCAAGACAATTGCCTAGCAAATATAAAATATATTACTAGCTCTGGAGCCAGAGCAATAGCACAGCAGTTAGGGGCTTGCCTTGCACATGACAGACCTGGGTTCAATCTCCAGCATCCCAGAGGATCACCTGAGGACTGCCAGAGTGATTCATGAGCACAAAATCAGGAATAATCCCTGAACACGGCTGGCTTTGGTTCTTCAAACAAACAAAAACAACAGCACAGAAAAACAAATGTATTCCTAAACATGAACAGTTGAAGTTATGGCAGAAGTATGTAAATGACTCTCACACAGAATTTGATTTGTGAATTTATTAAGGATATCATATGGGGCCGGGTAGGTGGCGCTGGAGGTAAGGTGTCTGCCTTGCAAGCGCTAGCCAAGGAAGGACTGCGGTTCGATCCCCCGGCGTCCCATATGGTCCCCCCCAAGCCAGGGGCGATTTCTGAGCACATAGCCAGGAGTAACCCCTGAGTGTCAAACAGGTGTGGCCCAAAAAAAAACAAACAAACAAACAAAAAAAGGATATCATATGGGGTGCTGAGGGGTACAGAGGCCATCAGTAGAAGTGAGGAGCTGTCAAGGCAGTGTAAGGATGGGATATGGAGGTGAGAGGCTCCCAGGAACTTTTGGAGGGGGCAGAGAAAGAGCCGAGAAGGTGCTTTCCTTGCATATGGATGACTCAAATTTGACTCCTGGTCCCCCATATGGTCCCTCAAGCATCATCAGAAATAAACCCTGAGCTCAAAGCCAGGAGTAAGGTCTGGGAATAGCCAGGTATGACCCCAAAGCAAAACAAACAAACAAACAAAATGGAAAAGGAAGTCTTGGGATCCCCAACGTTCAAATTGAGGGTCAGGAAAGCTGTGGGCAGCACTGGACCTTTTGATTAAGCTGGGAGATGGGGTGGGGTGTACAGTCATTAGTGTTTGGGACAAAGAGTTGAGGGCTTCTCACAGATCCACATTCTTAGTGCGCTACACAGATTATTGTTCCAGCCATCATCATACAGTTCCACACAGTTTTCATCATAGGTGCTGTTGGATCCTTCTGCTCTCCAGAAGCTGTGAATGACAATGGAGATATGAGTCTTTTTCTCTGGCTTAGAGCACCCCCAACCCACAGCCCACTTTACCCAGCTGGCAGACGAGGACCGCCTACAGCTGGAGATGTCATGCCAAATCCCAACTGGAGACAGAGAAGAGACTCCCAAGCAGGCATATTCTCACATGTGAGCCAAATGATACCAGAGTCAAAATATACATTGCTTGGGGGGCCAGAGTGATAACATAGCGGTAGGGCATTTGCCTTGACATGGTCAATTCAGAAACGACCTTGGTTCGATCTCCAGTGTCCCATCTGGTCCTTCAAGCCAGGACCGATTTCTGAGCTCATAGCCAGGAGTAACCCCTGAGCGTCACCGGATGTGGCCCAAAAAAAACAAAACAAAACAAAATAGTACAATGCTTGGGATTGTGGTAGCAGGAAGGGCACTGAACTTGCATGAGGCAAACCAGAATTTGATCCCTGGTATCTCTGAGACCACTAGTGAACCCTGAATGCAGAGTCTGAAGCTCCTGAGCACTGTTGGGTGTGGCTATTCAGTGATTCCCCAAGATGAGGACCACTGAACCACAATAGAGACTTGGCCAAAGCACCTCTTTTTATTTTATTTTTTTTTTGGTTTTTGGGTCACACCCGGCAGTGCTCAGGGGTTCCTCCTGGCTTTATGCTCAGAAATCGCTCCTGGCAGGCTCAGGGGACCATATGGACTGCCAGGATTCGAGCCACCATCCTGCATGCAAGGCAAACGCACCACCTTCATGCTATCTCTCCGGCCCCCTATGCACCTCTTGAGTGTGAAAATAGGACACTCTCCTCAGTAAACCTGAATAGTGGGTTCCCTCATTTGGCTCCTCCTGTCTCACTCTCCCTCCCAAGCCAGTGGGGGGGGAGTCACCTGAGTTGAAGGGGGGTGTCGTCCACCCATCTCCAGGACCCCTCATGGAGATGGTCGCTGAGGCCAATCCACGTGTGTTTTTTATCTCTGACTTTCCAAGACTGGAGGAATTTCTGAATGGGGGTGGATAAGGGAATCAGAAGGAAGATTCTGGGGCCCAAACAATAGCACAGTGGGGAGAGCATTTGACTTGTATGTGGCCAATTCGGTTTGATTCCCAGCATCCCATAGGGTCCCCCGAGTCTACCAGGAGTGATTCCTGAGCACAAATCCAGGCGTAATCCCTAAGCACCTCCAGGTGTGCCCTCCCCCCCCAAAGCCAAAAACAAAACAAACATGGAGCCAATCTTCCTACTTGATTTCTCATGGGACTATCCCTTCTCAGGAGCACACTGCCTCCTTCTCCTCCAGGTTGCCTTCCTTCATTGCATGTTCCCCACTCCCCAGTTCCCCATGTAGAAGAGGGGGGCAGAGAGGAACTGAAAATCTAAGCTCAGGCCCAAATTGTCACACCTCCTCAGCCTCGCTGTTGATGACCACTAGCAGGGCATTTACATGCTGGCAGGCAGAAAGAGCATCATTCCAGTTGCTCTTGGACCGAAAGAGCAAGTAGCAGCTTCCTTGGAATTCTGTCCAAATCCAGGGGCATGGATGACAGAACACTCCTGAAGAGGAGCAAGAGGAAGATCAAATCTGGGGATTCCCCCTGCTCCCCTGAGCTGGATCCCAGTTCAGAGAGAGAGAGAACCCTGATGGACTGGTACCAGCCAGCATCAACCTCCACAGACAGGCCTGCAGCTTGGAAGATAGGAAATGTCCCCCTTCACTCTGTCCCACTTGCATGGGTCCCAATTGACCCTGGGCCTCACTCAGACATACCCAGGGTGACATTCGTTGGGGTCTGTTGGTGATGGATCCAATCTATGTTCACCAGGTCCGGCTTCTGAGATGTCTCAGCTACAGGCAAGAATGCAATGATTAGGCACCGATTGTGGCAGAGAGGACACGGGGAAATATTTTGTTGGTTCTCACAGAGAGTGCAAAATTCATTTGACAGATGAGAAGAGTGAGGCTCATGGAGTCATTCCCCCCCAGAGACCTAATTTGGGGCTCCAGTCCCCCCACTCCCCTCCCTTCCCTTCACTCAGAGCTGTGCATTTCCCACAATACTGCAGACTCCACCTTCTTCCATACTGGATCCTGAGTCTTCTAGTTCTGATTCTAGTCCCACCGCCAGGCTCGGTACTGTTGGAAACTCTGCAGTCTGGTCCTGCAGAGATGGGTGGATCCTGGAGACTAACAAACAATGGGACCGAAAAGGCCCCTTTATGGGCTCCCCAAACAGTGCTTGACTTTCAGGTCTCGCAGGGATGCTAAGCTGCACCCACAGAGAGGGAAATGGGCTCAGAGAGGGTGTGAAGGGGGTACAACATCACACATTAGGGGGATACAAAGCCCAAGCCCTACTCATCTGGGGGAGAAAGAGAGCATACAGCATCTAAGGGAGGAAACCCCAAGGAAGTCCCAACTCCAAGCCCATGGCCCCTTGCACTCACTCTGAACCAGGATGTTCACCAGGAGAATGAAGAGGATAAGAGAGACAAGAAGCTGCAGGAGACTGAGGCTGAGTCGGGGACAGCGCTCTGCATAAGTGGCAGGGGCAGGGCTGAGGCTCCTGCCCACCAGTGTCCTGGAGCCCAGGCCAGGTATGCCTCCCATCCACCCCCTTCCTAAGGTGGCTGCTAAAGCCCCCAGTGCCATACCTGACCACTTTCTCACGGTCTGGGGTTGTTCGACCTCCTTCTCAGCTAAGCTCAGGTTCCCGTAGAACTTCTCTAAATGGGAAAACAAGGCAGCAATGGCTGCAGCTAAGCCTGGGCTTGGCATTCTGGGAGCCAGGACCCTTGGCCTTGCCCTTCTCCACCCACTGTCATACCAGAGTCATCTGGTTCCTCATAGTCAGAAATATTGTCCATCCTACTGTGCTCCCTGCTGCTTTTCTCTTGGTCTTCTTTCTCCTCTTCCTCCTTTTCCTTCTGTCTTGACTCTGTTTTTAGATCCCAGAAGTTGCCTCTGGAATTTTGGTCCTGACCTTGTCCACACACACAGGGAGAAGAACAAGAAGCAAGGTGGAAGTCACCTACATCCACTCTCCAAACACAAGGATGAGAGAGAAATTCTGGTGTTTGGGGGAGAGGGAAATGCTGCTGAATAACTCTAATGGCAGATATGCTGGTCCCAGCCTGTACCCCCCTTTTCAGTCTTGTGCTCTCAGCTTACTTTTATCAGATACTCAGTTTCCTCTGCCCATAAAGTGACTTGGTCTCTCGCTATGATGAGGAGGTTTAAGACAGAGAGAAGCTTGTCACAATCTCATATTGTCACTGATAAGATACTTGGATAAATACTTTTCAGTGCACCCCTATTAGTGGGAAATAAATCCAGATTTGACCAAGCACTGAAGTCACCTCAACGGTTTTTTTCTGGGGTCTAAAACTGGTAATTATCACAACAAAAGTGGGGAAAATAATGGGATTTTTCTACGTCACAGAAGACAAAACCGATTTAGAGATGTTAAGTAAGTGACTGAGAATGCACAGCATCTACATTGTGGGAGTGTGAGTTGTAATCTGTCAGGAGGAGCCCCAATACTGTGATAGCACATAATCTACGCATATGTAAAATTATTATAACACCAGATTTACTAAGTTATTCACATTACAGTCGTGTCAGGCATTCAGTGTTCTAACACCAATCCTACCACCAATGTGACCTTCCTTCACCAGTATCCCCAATCTCCTACCATCATCCTTGTTGTATTTTTTATAGACACAAACCTGTTGTGTATGTAAATATTTTAGGGGATTATTATGTTACTGACCCTACCCTGATCGGTGATTGTGCCCTACCCTAGGGTGTGACCTGGCATTCTGCCCCCACCCTCTTACCTCTCCATGCTGGCAAAGACCTTAATCCCCTGGCTCAAAGGCCTTATCTAACCTTCCCAAGACCCCTCCCAGGAATAGACGGGGTCTTGCAGGTAAAGATACACGTAATATCCACCCAAGACACCTCCCAGAAATGGATGGGTCTTGCAGGTAGTTCCACGTAAATTCGGGGTGAAGTCACACAAACCAATTAATTTAATATGGTTTTTACAGCTCAAACGCAAAAACGGAATTATCATAACTTAGATCCAAAAGGTCCTTTTGAAATAATTGTTCTATCTCTCTATGGTGTTACTCAAGGCAGTGTCTAAGATTTATTGGGCTATGGTTGGTGTTAGGCGAGCCTTTTATGTTCCTGTTTAGACTCACTGATCTTGGTAGATTCCTAAGGAACTTTCTCCAGCAGATTTTCCGTGATACTACTGGATTTACACTACTATGAAATGTAGATATGTCATGTGATTGCTTGCGGTCCTGAGTCTGTATATTTAAAACAAATATGGCGAATTGGTAGTTTCATACATTTAAGTCAAGAAGCTGAGCTGTTTCTGAGAATTTCACAGAGGGATCAGTCTGGACCACATTGCCTAGGAAGAGTCAGCTGCTGTTATTTTCATTTGGAGGTTAGTAGAGGAACTGGGCCCTTTTACTGCTGGGAAGATGGCTGTACCTCCATGTTAATTAGAATTTTAACCCATTTAGATTTAATCTAAGTTATGCAAGAGATTAGCTTATCATTCACTTCACTTCCACTGCAATATCACACAAACATCTTCTGCTTAGCTGGGCCTCGAAGAATCATCTTGACCCCCTTTTCTACAGATTCACTGAGAGTTTCACTAGACGTTAACACAAGTTTCTGCTTGAAAGAGTGTACTAAAGCTTAGACACTAATGCATTCATGAAGTGCAGCCTTGTGTGGCCCAAAAACAACAAATTTTTTTTTGTTGTTGTTTGATTTCTACCACGTTATTGACCTTTCTCCTGGGATCAATGGACAACATTCTCTCTAGGTGCCCTAAAGACTTCTGAAAATTCAGTTCCTCTGAGAAACCTGTTTCCTTGCTGAGCTTTGCATGTGGGAAAAAACACTCCTTCCACCTCCAGGTTTTCTGATCCTGTTAGACCCCAGGCCCTGAAGCTATAACGAACCTTAATGAACAATAAGCCTGTAGTAGTTTGAAAGTTCACTCACCCCTTACCCCTCCCCTTCTCAGATGCTCCCCTTGCTTTCTCGAGCCAACTTTAAGAACATGAGATATCATCTTGTACCTTAGAGTGATGTCAGCTTTGACCTTAGAGTGGTCAAGGACTCCTTGTTTTAAAGGCCATTCTGTTTTTCAGCCCTAACAGTTTCAGACCAGATAAGTGTGGGTGTGTGTGTGTGGGTGCAGGAGTTATGACTGTAAGATATGAGACCCAATCATGTATACTGTGGTAGTTTGTATTTGTATTGTTTGTATTGGGGCTGGAGTGATAGCACAGCAGTAGGGTATTTGCCTTGCACTCGGCCAACACAGGACACACCCTGTTTCGATTTCCGGCATCCCATATGGTGGCCATGTGTGTGTGCCAGGAGTGATTTCTGAGCGCAGAGTCACGAGTAACCCCTGAGCACTGCCAGGTGTGACACAAAAACAAAAACAAAAACTGTATTAACCAATGAAATGCTTAGCCTGCTAAAGTCTATTAACCCTATATGAACTGCTTGTTAGGTTCACCTGGGGTCCTAGTCTTTTCAGCAGACCAGAGTCCAGCTAGACAAATACATTCCCTTTTGCATTTTACATGATCAGAGGTGATCTTTGATTCTCAGTGCCAGTTGGGCGGTTCCTAACATATAGTCTTAGTCTGAGACTTAGTCTCAGACCCTAACACTTTAACAAACAGTTCACCTTCAGAATATACCTTTCCCTCATAATGCAGCCTCATAGAGGAAGATCCCCAGAACTTTTTTAACATCACTAAGTGGAGGCTGATTCAATGTCCTACCTGTTGGGCTCAATATTGACTTTCCCAATCAGGCAGATCATTCGTTCTGTTTACAAACCAAATTCAAGAATCCAGAGCTATGGGATAATGGTGAAGCATTTGCCTTGTGTGCAACCAACATGTGTTTGATCCTCTATACCCTAATGGTCCCCTGATCCCTGCCATGAGTCACTCTGGGCATAGACAGCATAGACAGAGTCAGGTGTTAGTACTGAACTCAGAAAAATCAATAGAACACCAAAATGAAATATGTTCTGGAGAGGTATTACAGTGGGCAGAGCACTGTCTTACACACAGCCAACAGGATTTGCTCCCTGGCATCACATAGACACCATGTGCATCTCTTGAAGTCATAGTTGAATGCAGAGTCAAGAGTAACCCCTGATCATCACCAGGTGTGGCCCCAAAACCAAAACAGAGAGAGAAAGAGCAATAATAAAGTAGAAAAGGCTCTTGCCTTGCAAATGACCAGCCAAGATTCGACCTGATGGATCCTATTCTTCTTCTTCTTTGTTTTTTTTTTTTTTTTTTGTTTTTGGCCCACACCTGGCGGTGCTCAGGGGTTACTCCTGGCTGTCTGCTCAGAAATAGCTCCTAACAAGCACGGGGGACCATATGGGACACCGGGATTCGAACCAACCACCTTAGGTCCTGGATCAGCTGCTTACAAGGCAAACACCACTGTGCAATCTCTCTGGACCCCTATTATTCTTCTTAATCTCTTCAGGTGTGTCCACTGAGTTCAGAGCAAGAGTTAAACCACTAGATGTGGTCTCTCCTTAAAAATACCAAACTCAAGGTCTGGAGAGATAGTCCAGGGGTTAAGGTGAACATGTGTGAACTAAGTTCTATCTTGACATTCTCTATGGTCCTCAAGCTCTGCCATGAATGATCCCTAAGGATAAAGCTAGGAGCAATCCTAACCTCTACCTGGTGCATTAAACCAAAAAAAAAAGACAAGACTATACTTTCAGGGATCATTTCTATAGTATGTAACTAGAGAAGTTTCTCTGATGCAGTGGTCCTCAAACTATGGCCCACAGGCCACATATTGTATTTGTATCTCTTTGTTTCTTCATTGCAAAATAAGATCTATGCAGTGTGCATAAGAATTTGTTCATAAGTTTTGTTTTTACTATAGTCAGACCCTCCAATGGTCTGAGGGACAGTGAACTGGCCCCCTGTTTAAAAAGTTTGAGGACCCCTGGGACTCAGAGCATCCAAAGCCACGAGGAAGAGTCAGAGTGTCCTCTCCTGAGTGTGTGAAGCCGGCCCTAGGTGTCGCTTTTGCGACTGCCTTTGGCCATTGATGATTGTAGAGGGAGAGGATGCAGTCTGGTGGTAAAAAAAAAAAAAAAAAGGAGAAGAAGAAAAGGAAAGGAAAGAAAAAAAATTACCCTCTGGTGGTGTGAAGGTTGCTTAGGTTGCTCCAAACTTCTATACCAAAAGCATAATCTTGACCTCATGTATAAACTATGCTAAGACAATAATAAGTTTTTAAAGTGGGTAGGTGATATAAAGTGATATTGTATCTCTGGTAGTAGGGATTTTCCTTGCATACAGTAGAGCAAGGTTCAATCACCTGCACCACATACAGTCCCCTGGGCCCTTTCAAGAGTGATCCCTGAACAAAGTGGCAGAAATAAGTTTTGAGCACTGCTGATGTTAAGAAAGAAAGAAAGAAAGAAAGAGAGAGAAAGAGAGAGAGAAAGAAAGAAAGCAAGCAAAGAAAGAAAGAAAGCAAAGAAAGAAATAAAGAGAAAAACAAAAAAAAAGAAAGAAAGAAATAAAAAATAGGGGCCAGCGAGGTGGCGCTAAAGGTAAGGCGTCTGCCTTGCAAGCGCTAGCCAAGGAAGGACAGCGGTTCGATCCCCTGGCGTCCGGCGTCCCTTATGGTCCACCCAAGCCAGGGGCAATTTCTGAGCGCTTAGCCAGGAGTAACCCCTGAGCATCAAACTGGTATGGCCCGAAAAACCAAAAACAACAGCAACAAAAAAAAACAAACAAACAAATAATAAATAGAAAACAAAGAAAGAGAAAAAGAGAGAAAAAGAAACAGAATCCAGAGATATGGAATAATGGTAGAGCATTTGCCTTGCATGCAACCAACCAACTTTATTTTGTTTTTAGGTCATGCCCAGCAGCGCTCAGGGGTTACACCTAGCTCTGCTCTCAGAAATCCTCCTGGCAGGCTCGGGGGACCACTTGGGATTTGAACCACTATCTGTCCTGGGTCGGCTGTGTGCAAGGCAAATGCCCTACCTCTGTGATATCTCTCCGGCCCCCTGTGTTCAATTGTCAATGGAGCATCTGTTAGTAGAGTCTATGGAAGTTATAAGGGTCTGGTGAGACACAGGCCTGGAAGCAAACGTTGACGCAGGAAATAATCCACACAGTGAAGAGGTACAAGAATGGGTTCAGGAAATCCAGTGCTCAAGCAAGGAATTCAAGACTGAAGAATGAGTCTCTGCCTTCTTCAGACCCCTGTTTTTATTGACAAGAATCAGGTTGTACCATAGGGTGGGAGAAAAATACCAAGTAAGGAACAATCCAATACACACCCTAGTGTGGAGTAAAAATATTGACTAAGTTAGAAACCCAACACCACTTGAAGGAGCAGGTACTTGGGAGCAGATGGTTAATTAATGAAAAAAGGGGAAAGGATGTAGAAACAATTCCAAGTCATAGGAGGAGGAATTCCAAGGTTGAAAATGCAAACTGCATTTTGGAAAGGCAAATGCAAATTAGAATAAAAATTCAGATGAGTGAAAAAGAACATGATGTCTGCTGTATCCTCCCACATAGACTGTCCTTGAATGACAATACTGAGGCCTTCCCAGAATAGATGAGGGAAGAGTCCCCTTTCTGCTTAAAGCACAGCTGCCTGCAGCCACACCCCACTCAATGAGAACCTTATGACTTAGAAAAGGCTCAGCTTCACAGTTCAATTTGTCAAACTGCCAAGCCACCAATTGCTCTAGATGTAAAGATCCTGGACTATGCAGCCAAATATCTAGACACACAACACCTCCAAATGTCATAGTACTCTCAGGCCAATAGGATCACAGCAAATTTGATGGAAAATTGCACAGAAAAAGACCACCAAGTTCAATGATCCTAAACACAAACGCAGAAGGCTCAGCTAGCACCCAATGCCTAATAAATCCTCAGTGAGTTTAATAACATCATTGAGAAATAAAATAATTATAAAATATTGACTTATTATTTTTTTTGCACCACACCCCACATTTTAGGGATTCCTCTAAACTCAGAGATCATTACTGGAAACTCAGGCGTATGGATTAAACTGGGTTGATTATGTGCAAGACCAGTATCCTACCCACTGTACTTTTTTTGTGGGTTGTTTTTGGGTCATACCCCCCAATGCTCAGGGGTTACTCCTGCATGTCTGCTCAGAAATAGCTCCTGGCAGGCACGGGGAAATCATATGGGACACTGGGATTTGAACCAACCACCTTTGGTCCTAGATCGGCTGCTTGCAAGGCAAACGCCGCTGTGCTATCTCTCCGGGCCCTAGAATCTTCTTTCAACCAAGTCCAGAAGTGAACTTTCATTTGAAGCTGAGGAATCATCAGTGTGGGATCTTGCTTTTCCTGCTTGTCCTCTTCAGATAATGGGTTATCCCCTGAGTTGAGGTGGTATCTTTTTCTTTGATGTCATCTCAGGCCAGAGTTTCTGAGGATTCACCTTTCATTGAGAGGGATCTTGTCCACTCATTCACAGGACCCTCAGTGTGATGGTCTGTAAATCCAATCCAGAATCTCTTACTATGCCAGATCTATAATGGGGATGGACAGAAGGCCCTCTAGAATGTCATAGCATGGATAACTGCTTCGAATTACCCCCAATGGAATTTCACCAAAAAGCCCACTGTGGAAATACGGAGTGGAGTGGAGAGTTGGAGAAATCCCATAGAGATATCTTTGAAATTCATGTTATGGTACTGACATTATATTTCCTTCATTATTATTTGGCAAAATATTAGCCTTGATTAAAATTCCTTTACCTGTATAATTTTCAGCATCAAATTAAAGACAATATTTTGTTCTCTCTCTTCAAATTGCTCTTATATTGTTTGCCTCTGGGAATCAAGGGTTTGGCCAGAATGCAGATTTTGGACTATTGACTTTTCCCAGAAATTGAGAACTTCATTTTTGTAGACTTAGCTCTCTCCTTCATTTCGACCTCTAATACAATAGAACCTATTTCCCTTAGAATAGGAACCTAATAGAATTCCCTCTTTTCACTAATTCCTTATTATACATCTGAGGCTAGCTTACTAAGAACTGTTTTGAGATGTTAAACTTACCTTCTCCTTTGTAACTCAGAACTCTTACTGCTTATCAACCTAGCCTGATATTTTTATTATTATTATTATTATTATTATTATTATTATTTTATTGTTAAGCTGTACTTTCTAATTGTAAGCATCTTTTTCAATCCTGTGACTAGCAATTTACATCTTATATGCCTGTCCCAGACATTAAACTTGAAATGATGTTCTCCACACACAATTGTGTGTGCTCTCATTTCTTCATATTTCACCACCCATGCATCCACTCTCCTCAAGAAGACTCAAAGAAGTCCTCTAATTCAACTGGACCTCAAGAGCTAGTCAGCAGCATTCTACAGTCTGGTACTGAAGGTAAGGCCTCAGCAGGTGGCCTTAGGAGCAAGTTGCAGAAGTTGCTTGATGGATCCCAGCTTGACAGATAGATATGTTTTGTACCCTGTCTTCTGCTGTGTGAGTCAATAAATCTGGACAAGATAGATACCCAGCAGGTATAAGCAGCCTCACTTGGGTCCCATCAGGCTGGACACTCCTTATTCCAACAGAAAAACACACTAAGAAAATTAAATGAATTCTTCCAGTCTCACTCCTTAACATTCCCTCAGTTTTTCTGCAAAGAGCATCACAAGGGTAACCAAATACCTGAGCTACCAGGAAACAGCCTTAGATGCTTTTTTGAAGGTTAAGCATTAGAGAGCAGCAGTTTAGAAATTCCTTTTTTATTTAATCTTATAGCACAGATATAGTTTAAGGCTCTATTCCCTTTTTTGGAAGGTGCTGGGAATTGAACCCAGGCTCTCTTTACATGCAAGGCAAGTGCTCTACTGCCAAGCTACTTCTCAGAGATCTCAATAATGATTTAGTTTATGTTTGATTTTTCTTCCCTCCTTCCACCTAGACCAGGGGTCTCAAAATTGTGGCCCATGGGCCGCAAATGGCTCTCCGTACAACATTTTGTGGCCCTGCCCTAGAGAAATCTTTTTTTGTTTTGTTTTGTTTTGTTTTAGTTGTTTGGGTCACACACCCCCAATGTTCAAGGCTTACTACTGACTTTGCACTCAAGGATCACCCCGACTTTGCCTTCTGTGGCTCGAAGGTAAATTGAGTTTGAGACCCCTGACCTAGACTCTCTTGCTCCACATGGACAGAACAGTACCTTGTATCTCTAGGATTCAATAGGTACTGGTATTCTCCAGCAGAAAAGAGGATGTTTTTATGTCATCAAAAAGTTTCCACTGGCCAAAAAAAAAAAAAAAAGGGAAAAAAGGGGCCGGCAAGGTGGCGCTAGAGGTAAATTGTCTGCCTTGCAAGTGCTAGCCAAGGAAGGACCACGGTTCGATCCCCCGGCATCCCATATGGTCCCCCCAAGTCAGGGGCAACTTCTGAGCGCTTAGCCAGGAGTAACCCCTAAGCATCAAACGGGTGTGGCCCGAAAAACCAAAAAAAAAAAAAAAGTTTCCACTGGGTCGGAGCTATAGCATAGCAGTAAGATGTTTGCCTTGCATGCGATCAACAAAGGATGGACCTGGTTCAAATCCTGGCATCCCATATGGTCCCCTGAGCCTGCCAGCAGCGACTTCTGAGTGCAGAGCTAGAAGTAACCTCTGAGCACCGCCAGGTATGACTCCCCCCCCCAAAAAAAAAAACAACCCAAAATAGTTTCCACTGCACCACCACACTTATAGAGGAGTATTCATTCTTCATTGCTAGTTACATATCATGTATCTGTAGGCATTGCCTTTTTGATGTGGCAGTTAATTCCACTCTTAACAACCATCTGGTTCAGGAATGGAAAAGGGAACTGCCATGCCATGATGACACCTTTCACCTCAGCTGTGCTGGTTTGAGAATTCAGTATGCAGGGCTCTTAAGGTCAAGAAGTCACAAATAATTCCTTTAGAACTCCAGTCTCCAAATCGTAGCAGTTCACATACATCACCAGTTCAACTAGTGTGGGGGTAAAGAGCCCCAGGAGCAGGAACAAAATGGCCAGGGAGCACATGGTGGCTGCGATGATATGACTCTTCTGGACAGAAGAAGTGACTGCCGGGGTCAAGAGATAAATCTGGCTGAAGAACCGGGGAGGAGCCCAGTCAGGCAATCAGTTATCCACAATAGAAGCTGAGAACTGCCCTCAATTCGCCTCCAAGTCAGGAGGGTGAGTTTTACTGGTTGAGACGGATGCCTTCCAACTTCGCCAAATTGATGGAAACTGCTTGCAAAACCATCTGTCACTGGGTTGGGTCTTAGCATGCTTTATGAGTTCAGAGATTGGAACCCCCCATGGAGTAACTCCAGAACCCTCAACTCTCCTCAGACCTGTATTCTGGTAGGTGTTAGTAGCATTGGAGTAATAGTACAGTGGGGGGTTATTTGCCTTACACACAGATAGCCCATGTTGTACTGCTGGGATCAAATAGGGGTTCCTCAGACCACCACCTAGTAATGATCTCTGAGCACAGATTCATGGAATCAGTCCTGTGCATCACTAGGTGAGGCTCCATTCAATCCATGTCCCATTTAAAAAAAAAAGCTGGAATCAACCCCGTGACTCCTCCTGGCCTTGTCCTTGACATCCACTTACCCAGGGTGACATTTGACTGGGCCAGCACTTGGCTGAACAGATTCAGGTTGTCTTTCATTTGTTCCTGAAAATTCCCAACTGCAGACAAGGACCCAATAATTAGACACCATCTGTTTGCAGAGAGGTCCTGAGAGAATGTCCTGGTGAATCTCACAGAGACCTCAAAGCCCATTTGACAGATGAGAAGAGTGAGGCTCTCAGAGAAATTCACCAACTTGGAATTCTAACTACTTCTCCTGCCTTTCCTCCTTACACTTTCCTCCTTACATTCCCTCTAGGCCCTTCAGCCCTGGCTCCCCCCCCACACACACTGTACCATGTGATGTCCAGATCCTCACCTGTACTCAGACTCTTCTGATTGCCCCCAAATACAGCTCTGCAGGAATTGGTGGGCCCTGGAGATGAACAAAAGAACAGAGAAGCCCCTGTCACCTCTAGGGGTGTCCAGAGTTTCAACTTCCACAGGTACTCAGACATGCATCCATAAGAGGGAAACATTCTTAGATAGGATGCAGGACCCACACTTTGGACCTCCAAGCCCTAGTCCTACTTGTTTTGGGAAGCATGAAAAAAATATAGGATTGGCAAGATAGCACAGCATGGAGGGCACTTGCCTTGCATGCCGCTGACCCATCTTCGACCTCTAGCATCCCAGGAATGACTCCTGAGCACAGAGCAAGGAGAACCCCCTGAGAATTGCCATGTGTAAGCTCCCCAAAAATAAAGAGAAGGAGCTTCCTAGAGAGAAAGCTCAGTGTGAGTAGGGACCCTTGTTGCCTTGAACTCAACCCTGGATCAGCACAATAATAAGACCCAGGAAAAGGCTCAGAGAGATGAGAAGCTGCAGGAGTCTGAGGCAAACCTGGGCAGGTGCTCTGTGGGAAGGGCAGGGTCAGGGCTGAGGCTCATGCTCACCCATGTCCCAAGTGCCCACCCCAGAGACACTTCCTGTCAGCCCCATCCCAGGTGGCTGAAACCCCCAGTACCATACCTGACCACCATCTTACAGTGTGTGGTTGTTCAACCTTTATTTTAGCCAAGCTCAGATTCCTGTTAAATCTCTAAATGAGAAGACCTGGCATTGGTGGCTGAAGCTAAACCTTGGCATGGCATTTTGGGAGGCAGGGCCCTACACCACTGTTCTTCTCCACCCACTATTAAAGCCCTCAGTGCTGTACTGACCACAGTCTCATAGTCCGGGATAGTTGAACCTCTATCTTGAATAAGCTCAGGTTCCCATGGCTGCAGCTAAACCTACTTGGCATTCTGAAAGCCCAGACCCTGGACACTGCCCTTCTCCACCCATTGCCTTACCAGAGCCATCTGGTTCCTCATAGTCAGAGATATTGTCCATTCTGCTGTGCTTTCTGCTTCCTCTTGGTCTTCTTTTCCTCCTCCTCCTCCTCTTCCCCCCTCTTCCACCTTATTCTTCACATTCTCCTCCTCCTTCTGTCAAGATACCATGAGTTGCTTCTAAAAATCTTGTTCAGAACTTTTCCAAACACTCAAAAATTAGAACAAGACTCAAAACCGAGATCACATACTTCCACTTGACAAAGATGAGGGCAAGAATAGAATTCCTGGTGCTTGGAGGAGAGGAAAATGCTGCTGAGTAACTCTGGTGGCAGATATGCTGGTTCCATCTCATACCCCCCTTTCAGTCCTGTGCTTTTCAGCTCACTTTATCAGATATTCGGTTTCCTCTCCTTGTAAAGGGGTTCAATCTCTTCCGTGATGAGGAGGTTTAAGACAAAGAGGTACTTTTTTAATGGTCTCACATTGTAGTGATCAGACACTCAACGTGCAAACTATCCGGTGCATTCCTATCAGTGGGAAATAAATCTAAATTTGAACAAGAACTGAACTAACCCCAATGGTTCTTGTCCAGTGTCTTACAGGGCAACTATCACAACAAAATTGGGGGCTATAATGGCATTTTACACCACAGAAGGGGAAACAGAATCAAAGATGTTAAGTAAGCAACTGAGAATGCACAACTCAGACAATTGGAGTGCATGTTGTAATCTGTAAGGAGAAGCCCCACTACCCTGATAACACATGATTTTGGCATTGTTTTGTGCTAGCAAGTCTTTTGTGTTCCTATTTAGACTCACTGATCTAGGTAAATTCCTATGGAATTTCTCCATCAGATTTCCTGTGATACTACTTGGCTTACACTACAATGAAATACTGATGTACCATGTGACTGCTTGCAGTCCTGGATCTATAGATCTAAAACAAAATTGGTGGAATGATAGTTTGATAAGGATAAGTCAAGGAGTAGGGCTGTTCTGTCAGCAGGTGCAGAGTGTGGCACAGGGCGGCTGTAGTTACTGCAGAAAGGAGAATCTACCTCAGCCATTCTGGGACTTACACAGAGGTATCAGCCAGGACCAGACTGCTTGGGAAGAGTCAGCTAGCTGCCATTACTTTTATTTTGATGTTGGTAGAACTGTGAAGTGGAGGCCTCATGCCCCAAGTCCAGGGCTTTTGAGAGACATGGGTTTGGAAGCAGACATCAAGTGCAAGAAATAATCCACAAATGGTTAAAGTGATAAAAGCAGTTCAGGAACTCCACAGCAAGCCTTCCACTCCTATGAAGCAGATACCTCACTGGTGGAAAACTGAAGCCTCAAAGAGGCTTTTCCCCCCCTGAAAACCAGGGTCTTTTTAGAAAGCACAAGACCACACCCTGAGCTGGAGCAATAGTGTTCAAAGGAACCAAAGTAAAAGGTATTTCATCCAAAGGTGCTTCTGACCAATGAGCATATACTGAATAGCATGGGACTCGGTCAACCTAACAGAACTGAGTGCTTTTACTGCCATGAAGATGGCTGTATTTCCATGTTAATTAGAAATTTTTTTTGTTTGTTTTTTTGTTTTTGAGCCACACCCGGCAGTGCTCAGGGGTTCCTCCTGGCTGTCTGCTCAGAAATAGCTCCTGGCAGGCACGGGGGACCATATGAGACACCGGGATTCGAACCAACCACCTTAGGTCCTGGATCGGCTGCTTGCAAGGCAAATGCCGCCGTGCCATCTCTCCGGGCCCGTTAATTAGAATTTTAACTCACTTGTATTTAGTGTAAGTTATGAAGGAAGTCAGATAGTCATTTATTTCACTTCCACTGCAATATCTTTCAAACAACTTTTGCCTAGCTAGGCTTGGCAGGGTCACCTTAACCCCTTTCCTACATATTCACTAGGAGTTTCACTAGATTTTAATAAGTTTCTGCTTGAAATGTCTAAAGCTTAGACATGCATGCACTCATGAAGTTTAGATACTCCTTGATTGTGCTTGTTGAAAACCCCTCTATATTCTCCACCATTAAAAAATGTCTCAGTGGAGGCAAAATTTACCTCTGTGAAACGTAAGTAAGATGTTATCTTGCATAGCACAGCGGCGTTTGCCTTGCAAGCAGCTGATCTAGGACCAAAGGTGGTTGGGTTCAAATCCCGGTGTCCCATGGTCCCCCGTGCCTGCCAGGAGCTATTTCTGGCAGACAGCCAGGAGTAACCCCTGGCACCGCTGGGTGTGGCCCAAAAACCAAAAAAAAAAAAAAAGAAAAAAGATGTTATCTTGGGTGTTTGATATCTACAATGGTATTGACCTTTTGTCTGGGGTCAATGACAACATTCACTTCTCTTTCCAGGTACCTTACAATCACCTGAACACTCAGTTCCTCTGAGAAAAGCTATTTCAATGCTGAGCTTTACATGTGGAAGAAAACACTCCTTACACCTCCAATATTTCTGCTGCAACAAATAGTTCACCTTTCGAATGTACCTTTCCCTCATAACACAGCCTTTTGGAGAAAAATCTCAAATATTTTTCAATGTCACTAAATGGAGGCAAACTCAACATCTTTCCTGTAGGGCTCAGTACTCACTCTCCCTATCAGGAAGATCATCAGTTCTGTTTATAAACCCAATTAAAGAATCCAGAGCATTTGCCTTGCATACCACCAACCTGTGTTCAATCTTTCATATCGCTTATAGTCCCTGTTTCCTGCAAGGAGTTTACTCTGGGCATAGATAGAGTCAGGAGTGAGCTCTCTAGACTCTGATGAGTGTAACAAAAAAAAAAAAAAAAGAAAAAAAAATAGAAACCAAAGATATCTGTGTTCTGAGAATTTTATTTTTATTAGGGTTGGAGAGACATTACTTTGGTAGAGCACTGTCTTGTATGCAGCCAACTGGATTTGTTCCCAGCCTCACACATGTACCATGTGCATCTCTTGATGAAATAGCTGATTGCAGATTCAAGAGTAACCCCTGAACATCACCAAGTGTGACCTACAACCAAAATAGAGAGAGAAAGAGAAAGAAAACAAAATTCAGGGGTCAGAGTAATAGTACAGCAGAGAAGACACTTGCCTTGCAAATAGCCAGCCAAAATTTGACCTTATGGATCTTATATAGTCTTCTTTTTTTTTTTTTTTTTTTTTTGTGGTTTTTGGGTCACACCCGGCAGTGCTCAGGGGTTATTCCTGGCTCCAGGCTCAGAAATTGCTCCTGGCAGGCACGGGAGGACCATATATGGGACCGGGATTCGAACCGATGACCTCCTGCATGAGAGGCAAACGCCTTACCTCCATGCTATCTCTCCGGCCCTTATATAGTCTTCTTAACCCCAGCAGGTGTGACCACTGAGTTCAGAGTAAGAGTAAAACCACCAGATGTGGTTACTCCTTTTTTTTTTTGGTTTTTTGGGTCACACCCGGCGGTACTCAGGGGTTACTCCCGGCTGTCTGCTCAGAAATAGCTCCTGGCAGGCACGGGGGACCATATGGGACACTGGGATTCGAACCAACCACCTTTGGTCCTGGATAGGCTGCTTGCAAGGCAAACGCCGCTGTGCTATCTCTCCGGGCCCCTGGTTACTCCTTAAAAGTACCAAATTCAGAGCCTGGAGAGATAGTACAGAGGTTAAGGTTAACATGGATGAACTAAATTCTATCCTGACACTTTTGATGCTCCCTAAACTCTATCATAAATGATCCCTAAGGGTAGAGCTAGGAGGAACCCTAAACTATATCTGGTATAGCCTAAAAAGGGAATAGAATAGAAATGAAAAAATTACTCTCTTGTGGTGTTCAGGTTGTGTAATGTTTGCTTCAAATCGTTGCACTAAAAGCACATGTATAAGCCATGTTAAGTCAACAATACGTATTTATTTACAGTGAGAAGTTGAAATAGGGCTGGTGATACTATATTTTTGTAATATTCATTTTGGTAATCAATATTTTCCTTGCAGACAGCAGACAAAGTTCAATTACTAGCACCGCAGATAGTCTCCTTGGCTTTTCTTTTCTTTTATTTTTTTTTTCTCCTTGGCTTTTCAAGAGGGATCACTGAGCACAGTGGAAGGAATAAGCTTTGAACACTGCTAATGTTAGAAAGAAAGGAAGGAAAAAGAAAAGGAGAGAAAGAGAAAACAGAGAAAAAGAAAAAGAAGAAAAGAAAAAGAGATACAGAAAAAGAAAGATAAGAAAGATAAGAAAAAAGAAAAGAAAGGGGGAGAAAGAAATAAAAGAAAGAAAAAAAGAAAAATAAAAGAAAAAAGAAGGAACAGAGTATAAGTGGAAGGAGTGAAAGAAGGAAGTGGCTCATCAGTTCTATAAGGGTAAATTTCAGGCAGTAACAAACAGCCCCTGTAGCTCAAAATACAGACTTCTTCCCGCTCTTCTTATAGGCCCACTTAGTACATTTCAATATCCCCAGTCTTGGGTGAACCTAAGATCTTTTTCCTCTTGAGCATCTCAAATGGTTCCTATTGGCATCATTTAATTGGTGAAGAAAATCATCAAAATTTACTGAAGGACTAGGGTTCATTCACTAACACACACATATAAAATACGATGAAAAAATAATCTAAAAGGAGGAAGGAACATCGAAGCAACCTTGGTTTTTTTGTTGGTTGTTTGGTTGGTTTTGGACCACACCCAGCAGTGCTCATGGATTACTCCTGGCTCTGCACTCAGAAATTATTCCTAGAAGACTTGGGGACCATATGCGATGCCACAGATCAAATCCAGGTCTACTGAATGCAAGGCAAACACCTCCCCACTTTTCTATCACTCTACCTCACCCAATATTAATACATGATAGAAAATAGAAATAGGCATTTAAATGTGTGAAGGAGAGATCCCAGTCACCAGCAGCTGAACGCAGATCCATTAATTCTGCAGAGAAACCTCCACATTGGGAACAAGCCAGGCTGGCAAGTCCAAACTCAGACTGAAATAGACCAATCAGGGCCCGGAGCCATAGCACAACGGCGTTTGCCTCGCAAGCAGCCGATCCAGGACCAAAGGTGGTTGGTTCGAATCCCGGTGTCCCATATGGTCCTCCGTGCCTGCCAGGAGCTATTTCTGAGCAGACAGCCAGGAATAACCCCTGAGCACCGCTGGGTGTGACCCAAAAACTAAAAAAACAAAACAACTAAAAAAGAAAAGAAAAAGAAAAAGAAATAGACCAATCACTTTTTTTTTTTTGATTTTTGGGTCACGCACAGCACTACTTAGGGGTTACTCATGGCTTTCTGCTCAGAAATCACTCCTGGCAGGCTCGGGGGACCATATGGGATGGCAGAATTTGAACCACCGTCCTTCTGCATGCGAGGCAAACACCTTTACCTCCATGCTATCTCTCCGGCCCTGACCAATCACTTCTTGAGGCACTTCCTGCCAATCAAAAGAACACCGATGGACACCACCTTTGCACAAATAACCAGGAATCACCCCTTTTGATTTTGTAAGACACACCTCAGCTGCTTAGGTCTGTGTATGTCAAATTGTAGATTGAGCATTAAACTTTAGTGTTGTAATTGCTATACTATAACCTGATTGTGTTTTGTTGTTCTATGACAATAGGTAGTTTGATTGGAAGAATGGATGATGATTAGATGAATGGGTGGGTGGACAGATACATACATGATTACCTGTTTAAATGGATTGATGGATGGTTAAATGGATAGTTGGATGAATGATGGGTGAATGAATGGATGGACTAATGGGTAGGTGGATGAATAAACTCATAAATAAATGAATGGAGGAATGAATAGATGGATGATTGCATGAATTGAGGGCTAAATAAAAGGGTGGGTAGGTGGGTGGATGAATAAATTGATGGTCTGTGTGTGGATGGATAAATTGATGGACAGAAAAATGGATGGATTTGTGCATGAGTAGGATTGGTGGGCATGTAGATGACAAACAGACCTATATGTTTATAAGTACATTTTCCATCAAAGTTATATACCTACTCAAATGATCCCTGGAAAATCAAATACTTGTCTGTAGAGAATCACATGGTAATAAGACATTGGTCCTAGAAAATATAAAATAAATACAAGTTAAAGAATAAAGTAATGATGAAGCTATAGGAACTCTTCTCAAGCATGAAAGAATCAATGTGTGACTTTACTAAGGGGGGTGACATGGGGACCAAGGTGAGGTTAAAACTATCAGTAAAACAGGAGTGTGTGGAGCATCGTTTGGGAGCAGAAGATCAGCAAGAAGAGAGCATGAGCTCATTGTTCAATTGAGATCGGTTGGCAGGTGGAACAGCCAAAGTTAGAATTAAGGTCAGGGAAAGGCCGGCTTCTCACAGATCCAATCAATATTTAAGGTACATGGAATATCATTCAAGCCATCATCGAGTAGCTCCACACTATCCTCATTGCCAAGGTCGTCATTGGGTTCTCCTGGTTTCCAATAGCTGTGAACAACAGCAGAAGTATGAGCCCCCTTTACACATCACAAACTCACAGCCCAGCCCAGCTCAGCCCAACCCATTTGAAGGAACAGGTCCTTGGGAGCAGTTAATTAATTAATAAAAGGTTAATTAATAAGAAAATATCAAGGATGTGGAACCAATTCCAAAGTCAAAGGAGGAGGAATTACGAGATAGGAAAGGCAAATGCAAATTAGAATAAAAATTCAGGTGGCTGCAAAAGAATATGATGTCTGCTGTATCTTCCTAGTAGACTGACACTGGCTAAAACACTGGGGCCTTCTCAGAACAGAGAGGAGATTCCCTTTCTGCCTGAAGGCACAGCTGCTTGTAGCCTCACCCGTTACCTCTGACTTCGAAAAATTTCAGCTCCACAACTCAATTTGTCAAACTGCCAAGCCACCCAATTGCTCTAGATGTAAAGATCCTGGACCAATTGGCCATATATCTAGTCGCAAAATACCTCCAAATGTCATAGTACTCTCAGGCCAATAGTATCACAGTAAATTTGATAAAAAGTTGTACAGAAGACCACCAAGTTCAATGAGCCTAAACATGAATACGCAATGCTCAGCTAGCACCCAATGCCAAATAAATGATCAGACAATAGCTTTAATATATCATTGAGAAATATAACAATGGTCAAATATTGATTCTTATTATTTTTTTTGTGCCACACTCCATATTTCAGGGAATCCTTTTGGTTCTAAACTCAGGGATCATTATTGTAAACTTGGGTATATGAGGTCAAATCTGAGTTGATTATGTGCAAGGCAAGTGCACTACCCACTGTACTTTCACTCTGACCCCACAAATGCCCTTATTGATCTAAGTTTTGATCATTCTATTTGTGTGCTGTAACATGCTATAGGAAGTTAATTTACATTTATTCAAGAGAAAAGGCTAGAAAGATGAGTGGAGACTGGGGACATTGGTGGAGTTAGTCTGTCATCTGGTGGTGGGATTGATGTTGAAACACTGAATGCCTGAAACAACTGGTAAATCATAGTGTTATAATAAAAATTTTAATTTAGATAATTGTATCCCAGGAAAGAATTAGAATGTATCTCCCATCTAATGTGAAACTTAGAATCTTCTTTCAACCAAGCTTTTGAAGTGAACTTTTATCCGAAGCTGAGGAATCTTCATCGGGGTCTTGCTTTCCCTACTTGTCCTCTACCAGACATTAAGTTATTCCATGTTGAAGTTGGATCTTTCCCCTGATCTCATTACAGGCCAAAGTCTCTGAGGGCTCACCTGTCATTGAGAGGGGTCTTGTCCACCCATTCCCAGGATCCCTCTTTGTGATGATCTGTAAGTCCAATCCAGATTCTCTTACCATGCCGAATATCGCAAACCTGCAGGAATTCCTGAAAATGTAAAAATTAGTATGAGGCAGATCTAAACATCTCCTTCCATTTTTATACCCAAGGAAGTTCCTCCTGTGGTCTATCCCGTCTTCAGCTGCACAAGATAACTTTCCAATGAAATTGTGTATGTGTATTTCAATAAAACATGTGTGCATTAACAAAAACATCTGTGAGTCTGCACTTGTTCACGAGATGGTTAAAGATAGCACTAAGAGGGCCCGGAGAGATAGCACAGTGGCGTTTGCCTTGCAAGCAGCACTGCCTATTCAAACCAAAGTTCCTTTCATATGTGTTTTCTTTAGACCAACTCCAATGTACAGCTCTAGGAAGCCTCTTCTTGCTCCAAGAAGCCTGCCCTGTCTGCATACTTCAGAGCAGCATCTTTTGCCTGGGTCCTCAAATCCCAGGAGTTAGAAGAAGGCGGCAGAGGTCTTGACAGCAGCCACAGGGGTACCCCAGAAGGACCCTCAGAACCTACTGAGATTTACAGATTTGAAGTAATTACTCAGTGTAGCTTTGATTTGAATTTCCCCAATTAACAATGATGGAGATATATATATATATATTGGTATATATACATATATATTCCTGGCTCTATGCTCAGAAATCACACCTAGCAGGCACAGGGGACCATATGGGGTTACTCCTGGCTCTATGCTCAGAAATCACCCCCTAGCAGGCACAGGGAAACATATGGGATGCCAGAATTTGAACCACCATCCTTCTGCATGAAAGGCCTTACCTCCATGTTATCTCCTGGCCCCGGAGATATATTTTTAATGTACCACATTGACAACATGTGTGTCTTCTTTAAGGAATTATCTTCATCACTGTCCCCATTTTTGGAATAGGTTGTGATTGAGAGGCATTGGAATGCTTTCCATATTTTGGATTATTAGTTTTCTATCAAACAGACCAATAGTTTCTACCCATTTGGTGGACAAATACAGTCTCCCAGTCTGTGATGAATTCTTTTGTTCTAGTCATTACTTCTTTGGAGGTACATGGGCTCTTAATTAGATGTTGATTACTACATATCTTTTTTGGGGGGCCACACCTGGCGGTGCTCAGGGGTTACTCCTGGCTATCTACTAAGAAATAGCTCCTGGCAGGCACGAGGGACCATATGGGTCACCGGGATTTGAACCAATGACCTCAGGTCCTGGGTCGGCTGCTTGCTAGGCAAATGCTGCTGTACTATCTCTCTGGCCCCTATTAGTACATATCATAACGTAAAGATATAGATATAGACCTCCTCATTCTTACTGTTGATAATCACCAACTTGGCTTTCAGGTGCTCACAGACTGAGGAAGCATAAAACCAGTTGTTCTGAGACCTGGAGAGCCAGTAGCAGTTTCCTTGGAAGGACTCCCAGCCCCATGGACAGGGCCAGTAGAAACTCTCTGGGGAGAAAGAGAAAATCAGATGTGGGGGTCTCGGCTGAGTCCTAACATGCTTTAGAGACATCTTTAGAGAGTTTAGAGACTGGAAGCCCCCACAGAAAGGCTACAGAACCCTCAACTCTTCTCAGACCTGTACCTGGAAAGTGTTAGTAGCATTGGAGCAATAGTACAGTGTGAGGCTGTTTGACTTCCACATGGTTAGCCCATGTTCTAGTCTGGAATCAAAGAGGGTTTCTCAGTCCATCCCTACGAGTGATCCCTGTGCACCGATTCAGGGATTTGGTCATAAACATCAAAGAGTAAAGCCCCTAAGCCCCTTTTAATAAAAGAAGCTGGGATCAGCCCCATAGATACTCCTGGCCTTGACCTTGACTTACACATGGTAACATTCAAATGGGCCAGCAGTTGGCTGATCTTATTCAGGTTGTCCTGCATCTGTTCCCAAGAATCCCCAACTTCTGACAGGAACACAATGATTAGGCACCAACTATATGCAGAAAGGCCTGAGGAGAATATTCTGGTGAATCTCACAGAGACCTCAAAGCACATTTGACAGATGTGAAGTGTGAAGTGTGAAGCTCTCACACTTCTCACCAACTCGGAGTTTCAACCTCTTTTGCCTTTACTCCTTTATCCTGAGTTGGATGCTCTCTCCAAATTCTGCACACTAGATCCATTCCCCCCATTGAACAACATGATGTCCATGTCCTCACCTGAGCTTAGACTCCTCTGATTACCCCAAGTACAGGTCTGCAGAGATTGGTGGATCCTGGATACTAAGAACAGAACAGAAAAGCCCCCTTCAGCACCCCCAAAGAGTGCATGACTGTCACCTCCAGGTGCCCAGGGATGCCCAGAGTTTCAGCATTTCCAGGGGCTCAGATCTGCATCCATAAGATGAAACACAATCTTACACATGATGTAGGGGGTACCATATCACACAGCTGGGGGACCAGGAGCACAATTCCTACTCATTTGGGGGAGCATGGAAAAAATAGGTTTGGCAAGATAGCACAGCATGGAGGGCACTTGCCTTGCATGCAACTGGCCCGTCCTGGATCCCCAGTATCCCAGGAATGATTCCTCATCACACAGCTAAGACTAACCCCATCTCGAAGTGTAAGCCTCCCCAAAATTAAGGAGAAGGAGACTAGAGCTTCTTAGAGAGAGAGCTCAATAGGAGTAGGGACTCTCGTTGCCTTGAACTCACCCTGGATCAGCACAATAATCATACCCAGGAAGAGGAATAGAGAGATGAGAAGCTGCAGGAGACTGAGGCTAACCTTGGGCAGGTGCCCTGTGGGAAGGGCAGGGAAAGGACTGAAGCTCATTATCACTCTAGAGATGCTTCCCAGCAACCCCATCCCAGGTGACTGAAGCCTTTAGTGCCATGCCTGACCACCGTCTTAGAGTGCAGGGTTTTTCGAATTTCTTCTCAGTCAGGTTCAGGTTCCTATAGATCTTCTCTAAATGGGAAGACATGCCAATGATGCCTGCAGCTAAACCTTGTCATGGCATTCTGGGAGGCATAACCATAGGGCACTTCCCTTCTCCACCCACTGATAAAGCCCCCAGTGCTATACCTGACCACTGTCTCACAGTCTTAGGTTGCTGAACTTCCTTCTTGGCCAAGCTCAGGTTCTGGCAGATCTTCTCTAAGTGGAAAAATAGGACAGAAAATGGCTGTGGCTAAGCCTGAGCAGGCATTCTGGAAGTCAGGGCTCTGGGGCACTGCCCTTCCCCACCTGCTGCCTTACCAGAGCCATCTGGACCCTCATAGTCAGAGATATTGTCCACCCTGCTGTACTATCTGCTCTTTTTTTCTTCTACCTCCTATTCCCCTTATTCCTCTTTCTCCTTCAACTTCTCCTTCTTCTGTCTTGACTCTTTAATACCAGAAGTTGCCTCTGAAATCTTTGTTTTGATCTTGTCTCTCATGCAAAAAAGAAGAACAAGAAGCAAGACCAAGATCACAGACTTTTACTTGACCAAGATGAGGGCTCAAATGAAATTCCTGGTGTTTGGGAGAGAGAAAAATGTTGCTGAGTAACTCTGATGACAGATATGCTGGTCACAACCATACCCCCTTCTCATTCTGTCCTCCTCTTCAGCTCACTTGATCAGAAACTCAGTTTTCTTTCCTAGTAAAGTGACTCAATCTCTTGCTGTGATGAGATTTAAGACAGATAGGCACTTTTTACGGTCTCACATTGTAGTCACACGATCACACACAAGTACAAACTGTCCAGTGCATCCCTATCAGTGGGAAATAAATCCAGATTTAACCAAGCACTCTAGTGACCCGAACAGTTTTTGCCCCAGGTCAAACATGGTCAACTATAACAAAATTGGAGGACATAATGAGATTTCTCTACATTACAGATGAGGAAACAGAATCAGAGAGTGACTAAAAATGTACAACATAGAAACAGTGTGAGTGTGAGTTGTTATCTATTAGGAAGAGCCTGAAAAGGGAAGTCAACCCCGCCTCCACCAACCTTGGCGGATGCCCAGCCCTTAAGGAAGTCATCACTACCTCGGCCCCACCAATAACTCGTTTTACCTTGGCGGATGCCCAGCCCTTAAGGAAGTCCCGCCTTTACCCCTACCTCACCAATGATTCGTGTTACCGTAGCGGAAGTTCAGCCCTCAAGGACTGTCCTTCCCCTCCCACTTCCCATCTTATATAAGGAGGGACCAACAGGACCACGAGGTCTTTGTCCCTGTCCTATTCTGGGCACACATTGACCCTGGCCATTCTGAATGGTCAGTAATAAAGCACTTTTTAGAGCATTTGCTGGGACCTCGGCCTCTTCATTTCTCTGCGTCGGGAAGCTAGATTAGGACGCCCAGACCTTTCAAGCCCTAGTACCTTGATAGCACATGATATTGGCATTGGTTGGAACTAGGCTGTTGAATAGTGGATTGTGCATTCCACAATCCTGAAAGAGAGGGAGAGGGAGAGGGAGAGAGAGAGTGAGAGAGAGAGAGGGAGAATGAAAGAGAGAGAGATTCCCATGCCTTCTATCCAGGTAGGACAAGAGACACAGGTCTGGCAGCAATTCCAACACAGGAAATAATCCACAGACAGTTAGGAATGTATAGCAGGCCAGAAAACCACACACCACAAGCTGTTCACTCACAAGCCAGTTGTTCCACCATATGGAACCATGAGCCTAGATGGTAGCCTCTCCTCCAGGCCTCCTGAGTAGCCATTATCAGGGTAAACAAAGGCCACCCCAAAGAAAGGGGAAAAAGTCAGATGAGAGGTAATGGGGAAACATCTTTTTAACAATAAAACCAAAGGAAGCAATTGAGAGACATTTAATTAGAAGGCAAAATGAGGACCAACCCGAAGACCTCGACCAACATCTCCCCTACTTAATTCTATAAAAATTAAAATAAAATGGTAGAATAAGTAATAGAACAAAATAAAACAAATCCTTAGAAACCCTGAAACGACAAGGGGAAAACTAAAACTAAGTGAATAGCAGTAATTTGCATAGGCACAGCAAAAGGAAAAAAATGGAAGGGAAAACTTTAGGCCTAAAACAGGGTGTCCTTACTCAAAAACATGAGTGAAGGGCCCGGAGAGATAGCACAGCGGCGTTTGCCTTGCAAGCAGCCGATCCAGGACCAAAGGTGGTTGGTTCGAATCCCGGTGTCCCATATGGTCCCCCGTGCCTGCCAGGAGCTATTTCTGAGCAGACAGCCAGGAGTAACCCCTGAGCATCGCCGGGTGTGGCCCAAAAAAACAAAACAAAAAAAAAAAAAAAACAAAAAAAAATATGAGTGAAGGAACCAATTACAAGCTCCAGATAGATCATTTTATAACCCCCAACGTTTTTTCTATAAAGTTCCCAAAGAGGTTTCCCATGCCCCCTATCCAGATATGACAAGAGATGCAGGTCTGGCAGCAATTCCGACACAGGAAATAATCCACACACAGTTGGGAAGATATAGCAGGCCAGAAACACAGAAGCTCTTCACACACAAGCCAGTCACTACACCATGTGTAACCATGAGCCTAGATGGCAGACACTCCTCCAGGTTTTCCTTTATTGGGATAAACAAAGCCCACCCAAAGGGGAGGGGGGAAACCACTCAGCTTCTTAGGGATCTCCAGGGCTTTCCCGGGCCACATGTCCCTTGGCGGAGCTTGAAGGTACCCTAGGCTTTCCCCCATTCCCCACTCGGCTCCTTAGGGAGGGACTAGGTGGGGGCTCTGAACTTTCGGCCTCCCAGGTTCTTGAAGCAGTCACTGGTAATCTCTTACTAGTCTATATTTTCAAAACCACGCAGGAGCTAGTGCCTCTGTGCACACAAGATCCATTAATAGTACTCACTATCATTGAATTATGTTTTTATGTATGCAGAATGTCCATTTTGTACTCTGCCCTTTCGCACACACCTACAAAAATCATTTTTCTCTTTAACTCTCTCACCCCCTATCATCATTACTCCACATTTATCCTTTTTAACTTAAGTACTGTAGAGTCCTAAGTCACAGACCAAGTGGTGCCCTGGATTTAACACCCTCCCCAACTATTCCAAAAGGTATAAAAAGGACACATATGTCTTTTCAGCATTTTATGTGTGTTTTCTTTGACAGCTATAACTCTTGCTGAATATTTTCTTATACAGTGATGATTCTCCCCCCCCCTTTTTTATCTTGTCTTCTCTTTGTGAACTGCTCAATAGGGAATTTGGTGAAAGAGTCCCTCAGTTTAATGCTTATGTTTGAACCAAGTCATGGGTATTGTTGGATGTGTTCTTATGCCCCATATACTATGATATCCCACGTGGCTTTATTTCTTGTTTGCATAGGCACATTAAAACGGGAAAATACTATACATACAAATAAGTTCTTATCTAATAGAGATGGGAACACACAAATCTTGTAGTGCAATGGGACCTTACACCCTGAACATTGACATAAAGACCTGGCACAGGCCTCAGAAGAATGGGCATTCTCTATCCACCCCTGATCTAGGGAAGACATCTACAAAACATCCAAGGTTGTCTATCACATCACCTGGAGGCAATCCTCTACCAGGAAAGACCCTACCACTGCTCTGACATCGACCTACTCAAAAGAGACTTCCCTTAACACCGAGAAGACTTAACAACAACAATGACCTGCTTACAGGACAGGGCTTTCTGTATTGCCCCTTAATTGTGAGGTGAAACTAGAGAATACTCCACACCAGCCTGACTTCAATGTAGGATGTGCAGATTCCAGGATCTTTAATACAGAAACCTGATGCCAACAATAGAGACTGCGTGAAAAATAAAATTGTATTGGCACTACAGACAATGACTTGGATTGAATAAACTAGTTTGCCTGGAGCCTAGAATTGGTCTTATGCCAGGAAAGTTCAGGGGTAGGGACTCCTTGTATTTAGACCAAGGCTTTTCCTTTCCATGTCCCCCATATTTTGGTGGGCCTATGCAAACAATATTTGCCACTCTAACACCATTTTTTTACTGTGTTCTTTTGATTATAACCCTTAAAAAACCCTTAAACTTTTGATGTTAACTTAAACTAATATGCATGTGCATGAAAATATAAAAAAAATACTATGCCTTCAATGTTTAAGGAGTCACATAAATCTCATGGCTTTAGATTGCTTTGTGTACTGCTAAGAAATGTTATAATATACTACAATCGGGGGACTTGTGGACAAAGTAATTGTACATGGGTTCTGTCTTATTTTTCTTAATGTACTTTGACTGTAAGTTCAATATTTAGGCGTCAGCAAGGGGATTTCTTTTGAGAACTCTGTTTATGGGCAATTGTCCTTCCACTGTAACTTCACCTTCTCTTTGCATTATTGTTCTCATAATTAAAAATTAAAATTAAAATATTGCAAAAAAAGAAAAAAGAGAAATATTACAAAGACAAAAATATGTGTTATAATACAGTGAAACATATACAATCCATTACATTTATATTTTCAAAATAGTTTTCGAGTAAGAGTACTTAGCATCATCATTTGCCATCAATAATAAATTTTAAATCACTTGTTAACTGAGCTATTTGCTAATTGCCTTTATTGTTAATAAAGTCATCATCTTTCTGAAAAAAAGAGAGAGGGGGAAAAGCCAGATGAGGAGGCATCTGGGGAAACATCTATGTAACAGTGAAACCAAAGGAACAGGGTCCGAGTGATAGCACAGCTGTAGGGCATTTGCCTTGCAGTAGCAAATCCTGGACGGATCTTGGTTTGATCCCCAGAGTCCCATATGGCCCCCAAGCCAGTAGCAATTTCTGAGCACATAGCCAGGAGTAACCCCTGAGTGTCATAGGGTGTGCCCACCCCCCAAAAAAGGCAAAAAAAATATAACCAAAGGAATAAATTGAGAGACATCTAATTAGAAGGCAAAATGAAGACCAATCCAAAGGCCTCTACCAGGGCCTGGAGAGATAGCACAGCGGTGTTTGCCTTGCAAGCAGCCGATCCAGGACCAAAGGTGGTTGGTTCTAATCCCGGTGTCCCATATGGTCCCCCGTGCCTGCCAGGAGCTATTTCTGAGCAGACAGCCAGGAGTAACCCCTGAGTACCGCCCGGTGTGACCCAAAAACTAAAAACAAAACCAAAAACCAAAGGCCTCTACCAACATTGGGCGAGCCTTATGCATTTCTATTTAAAATCACTGATCTTGGTAGATTCCTATAGATCTGTTGCAAGTCAGCCCCTGAAGAGGTTGACTGATGGAGGGATGGAGGGTGAGGTCTTTCCCCTCCAGATCGGAGCATGCGTCTGCCACCCTATCAAGCCGATGAGGCGGCGGGTAAACAGCTCGCTAGCAGACCGTCAGGCTGGTGGAAATATTAGCTTTATTCGGTGGACAAGACTGAAGTCCAAAGCCTCAGCATCAGTTCCAGCCAAAAGCCCCCCGCCTTCCACAGACTCTTGTTTTTATCCCCCAGAATCAGGTACCACCCAATGGAGGGATCAGATACCACCCAATGGTGCAAGCAGAATCAGGTACCACCCTAGGGTGGGGGCAGAATGCCAGGTCACACCCTAGGGTAGGGCACAATCACTGATCAGGTTAGGGTCAGTAACATAATAATCCCATAAAATGTTTACACACACAACAATTCCCCCATTTGTTTTTAGTAAACAAACAATATTGTCTACAATTTTTTTTGGTTTTTGGGCCACACCCGGTGACGCTCAGGGGTTACTCCTTGCTATGTGCTCAGAAGTTGCTCCTGGCTTGGGGGACCATATGGGATGCCAGGGGATCGAACTGCGGTCCCTCCAAGGCTAGCACAGGCAAGGCAGGCACCTTACCTCTAGCGCCACCGCCCGGCCCCAATATTGTCTACAATTATTAAAGGAAAAACTAGTCAATAATAAAAGAGGAGTTGTTTGCATAAGCACATCACAGGAAAATGTAAAGAAAATCTTCTAACCTAAACACAGGGTGCCCCTCCCTTAATACAAATGAATGATAATAAGCTTTTGCAATCCTGACTCCGCCTTTAGCCAAAGGCAGGTAATATTTCCATAACAACAATGTAATTTAGTGAAAATTAACATACTAGACTTTTTCAAAAATATAACATTTCTGCAAAATATACCATACACCTGTAACTTAAAATTTTTTCAATGCTTTCTGCCAAGCACTATTCTGGAACTTCTTTTTGTTCCTATACCTTTAAACTATTTTTGGGAACTTTTTGTTCCTATTAACCTTCCCTACGCACAAGCACAAAAGCATAAATACAGAACACACATTTTTATTTTTTTGGTTTTGGGGCCACACCCATTTGACGCTCAGGGGTTACTCCTGGCAATGTGCTCAGAAATCGCCCCTGGCTTGGGGGGACCATATGGGACGCCGGGGGATCGAACCGTGGTCCGCTCCTTGGCTAGCGCTTGTAAGGCAGACACCTTACAAGCAGGCACCTCTAGTGCCACCTTCCCGGCCCCCAGAACACACATTTTGAAAACAGACTAATACATTAAAATACACAGTAAAACATTTTGCAATTGAAAATATTAACTATGGAAAACAATAAAACACATTTAAATTGGCAAGAACCTGACTTAATCAAGAGATACACCTGAAGCAAAGTTAAATGAGGTGGTTTTTAAATTAGATTGTTCATTTGGGATTTACTGTTATTTTCCCCCTTTTTAAACTGATTTTTTTACACCACTAACTATGTGTAAAATATGTGGCTACCCACTTAATCCCTTCACCTAAAAACCATTAGTCCAGACACTGGTCTTCTTCCATGCTGATGTCTCCACGTGGCTTTCTTCCATGGGGCTTCAACTGGATTAAATTGAGCCATTTTATTCTAATCTGGAGGACGGGTCCCAGGCTCGCTGCAAAAAGCCGCTTCCACCCTGCTGTTTCCACGTGGCTTTACCGGAGTAGAGCCAAGCTGAGCCACAGGCGTTTCCATTTCTGGCCTGATTAGGAGTTTTTCCCTGCTTTTTTGTTGCAGGACGGGCATTTTCTGCTGATCATCTTGGCCACAGCTTCTTTGCAGGGCACGTCTGAATGTGAAGAGTTCAAAGTGGTTTAAACTAAAAGTCCAGTCCGAAATTTTCAAAGTCGAAATCCAAATTCAAGCTGTAGGTTGTATCCAGTAAATCAGTCCATTCTAAATACAGTCTTTTTTCTTGTCCATTTCCAATCTATGCTTTCCACCAGTCTCTGAGGAGGCCAAGGTTTTTGTTTCTTGTAACAAAGTCTCAGTCCTGGGCCTGGGCCTGGGATGGGGGTGATACAAGCTTCCACCTCCCATGTTTCAGTTGCCCTTCGGGTGATACAAGCTTCCACCTCCCATGTTTCAGTTGCCCTTCTGCCCCCAGAAGGGGAGTGGGTCATATTTGAAAATGGCTTCATGTGGTAGCCCAAGGTTTTGGGCTGACTGCAACTGAAAAGAGCCAAAATCAAACTCAAAAGCAGGAATCTCACCATGATTGCTGTTCTCTTGGGTCCAGAGTTCAGATCCACGTTCAGGGCGCCATTATGTTGCAAGTCAGCCCTTGATGGATACGACTTACAGCTTGAATTTGGATTTCAACTCTAAAAATTTTGGACTGGACTTTTAGTTTAAACCATTTTGAACTCTTAACACCCAGACACGCCCTATGGAAAAAGCTGCAAACAAGTTGTGTTGCAGCAGCTGCAGCAGTGGAGTCGGCTTCCAAAGTGCTTTCTGGAAAAAAGGCAGTTGCAATCAGCACAGAATGCCCGTCCTGTGGCAGATAAGCGGCAAAAAGCTATGGATAGGCCAGAAGTGGTGACGCATGCGGCCTGGCTCGGCTCAGCTCGACTCTGCTCCGGTAAAGCTACATGGAAACAGCGGTGTGGAAGTGGCTTTTTGCAGCGAGCCTGGGACCCTCCCACCAGATCAAGAGAATGAATGGCACAAGTTAGTTCAGTCTGGCATAATAGGACCACTCCCTCAAAGAACTATGGGAATGATTGTAGGAAGAAGCAGTTTAACAGTCAAAGGAATAGTAATTCACCTGAACATTATCGATTGACCATGTAGGGGAAATAATAGTTATTGTTTCAGTACCCACATTCTGGACCTTTAAGAAAAGTGAATATATAGATCAACTTTTATTACTTCCTTATGTTATGCCTGGAAAATCAGAATGCAGGAGGCTTCAGGATTACTAACCCCAAGGTTTCTGCATTGACAGCTTTCCCTGCTAAGCTTAAAGAGGAAAATCCAATGATAACTCTTGAAATTCAGGGCAGAAATTTTGAAGGTATATTTGATTCAGGGGCAGAAGTGTCTGTGATTTCTTTACGAGATTGGCCCAAAAATTGGGCTCTACAAGATATTCAATACAGTTTGGAAGGGATAGGAGGGAGTCATGCCTCAAAACACTGTTCGCCAGAGTGCTAGGTATTTGAAGTGCATAGGACCAGATCAACAGGCTACGTTCATGACTTATGTAGTTCCTGTTTCTTTGAACCTATGGGAATGTGATTTGCATAAGCAATGAGAAGTAGAATATCACATCCCTTGCAAAAACACCTCACAGCATGGTAATTAAGGATTTTGAATTTTTGATTGGGGCCATTGGGTTAAAGAACCCAGAACCCATTCCCACTGAGTGGAAATCCTATGTTCCAATCTGTATTTCCCAGTAGCCCATCTACAGCACAAAATAGAGGCGCTTAGAAATATGATCAATGAACAGGTGAGGCTGGGACACATGAAAACCTCTTTTTGTCTTTTTCTTTTTCTAAAAGGTCTATTTATTGGTTTTTGGACCACACCCAACAATGCTCAGGGAATACGCCTGGCTCTATACTCAGAAATCACTTTTGGCAAGCTCAGGGGACTATATAGTGTTGAAAATGTATTAATTATAAAGTCCTGGATGATGGGTGATGATGGTGAAATGGAGGGATGGACGGAGAGTGAGGCCTTTCTCTGCCGCCCAGCCACACCCCTGCAACTGGCGGGTTTCAGGGTTCAGGGTTGCTATGAAGAAATTACCCACAAGCAGTCAGGTTTCAGGAGACATCAACTTTATTAAGGCCCTAGCCACCATGTGTGGTTCTTGACCTTTTTAAACCTTTTAAGCAAGCTCCATAAGTAGCCCTGCATTCAAACCTGTCTCTACCAGTCACCTCTCATGCTGAATCCTCTCTCTCAACTCCCCTCTGAATAGTCCCTAATCTATTTCTCTCTTGCCCCTGAGGCAACTCTTCTTTTACCTGTCTAGGTCAGCAAAACAGGAAGCCAAAGACCCCTCCCATGTGAGGGCAGGTCTGCCTCTCAAGGTGATCAAAACAGAAAGTTGTGGGAGGAGAGTGACATATAGGATGCCAGGAATCGAACTGGGTCTGTCCCAGGTCAGCCACATGCAAGGCAAATGCTTTACTGCTGTGCTATCTCTCCGACCTTGAAACCTCCTTTTCTAATTGGAAACTTTCAACATTTATTATTAAGAAACCAGGGATGAGGGAAAAGGTATCTGGAGACTTTAAACTGATCTGAGGTCTGTAAATTCTCAGATGGTTTCAATGGGCAAGACACAGACACCTTCACTTACAACCATATTGAGAGACTGGCGTTTGATAGTAACTGACTTAAAGGATTGTTTTTTATAATATTTCTATACATCCAAAATACAGAAAAAGATTTGCCTTTTCGGTTTCTTCTCTTAATAACAGATATCCTATGCAGTGATTTCCATGGACATGCCTCAGGTCATGGCAAATTCACTCACCATGTGTCAATATTTTGTTGATGTGTTTTATGTCCAATTCGTAAAAAGTTTCCCCAGGTATATTTGGTACACTAAATGGGTGACATATTACTGTCGGCTCAGACTCACAAAGAATTACAATGTGTTTATGAATTTGTGGTTAGCTGCTTGCAGGGTGCTGGTTTAACAATAGCCACAGAAAAATACAAACTTTAACTCCATTTTAATAATTGGGCTTTGTATTTGGAGTGTACTTCAGTTCGTCCCCAAAGATTTCTATTTATCAGAAAAATAATTTTCAAAAACTCTTAGGTAATATCAATTGGGTCAGTCCCTCCCTTAGGAATACAAACTCAGAACTAGCCAACTTATTTAGTATTTTAGAAGGAGGTCCATATTTAAATAGCCCCAGTATTTAATACCAAAAGTCCAATAGAAATTAGAGTTTTTCATGGACCAGCTCCAAAAGTCCTCTCTTTCCAGGTTCATACCTAGAGAGAAAGTGTGGCTTTAAGTTTTGCAAACCCTCATTCCCCTGTGGGTGCTATTGCTCAGCTGTCAGGTCCTCTAAAATGGGTTTACTTTAACAACAAGCCTTATGGGCCCGGAGAGATAGCACAGCAGTGTTTGCCTTGCAAGCAGCCAATCCAGGACCAAAGGTGGTTGGTTCAAATCCCGGTGTCCCATATGGTCCCCCGTGCCTGCCAGGAGATATTTCTGAGCAGACAGCCAGGAGTAACCCCTGAGCACCGCCGGGTGTGGCCCAAAAACAAAAACAAAAACAAACAAAAAACCCAACAACAAGCCTTATTTGGAATGATCCCTGCACTTATTAAGGCAAGGCTCAGAACAATTTCCCTGTTAGGTTTTGATCCTGAAATAATAGTTCTGACAATTCCAAAAAAGGAAATAGAATGTATATTACCTCTCAGTGAGACCCTTTAATGAGCACTATGTGATTTTTTCAGGAGAATTTTTCTCCCATTATCCTGCTGGAAAGACCTGGGACTTCTTTAAGGGACACATTTTTGTGATCTCATCTTTTATCCCCTCCTCCCCTATACCCAATACCCCGGTATTTTACATTGATGTGTCATCATCAGGAAAAGGTGGTATTACTGGCCCTTCTCTGACCACAAAAGTGCATACTAATTACAACTCTGCTCAACAAGTAGAACTTGCTACTTTAAATTACTTATTATCACATGTTTTAGAGCCGTGCAATGTAGTAATAAATTCAGCTTAGGGCCCAGAGAGATAGCACAGCGGCATTTGCCTTGCAAGCAGCTGATCCAGGACCAAAGGTGGTTGGTTTAAATCCCGTTGTCCCATATGGTCCCCCGTGCCTGCCAGGAGCTATTCTGAGCAGACAACCAGGAGTAACCCCTGAGCACCGCTGGGTGTGGCCCAAAAACCAAAAAAGAAAGAAAGAAAGAAATTCAGCTTATGTAGTATGATTGTTACTAGACATAACAACAGCCTCTTTAAATGATAATAACCAAGTTGTTCAAGATTTGCTGCAACAATTACAAGCCCTTCTGCAAAAATGTTCTGAGCCAATATTTATCACTCACATAAGAGACCACTTTGGCCTCCAAGGGCTGATGGCTTTAGGGAATAAAACTTCTGATTGTTTGGACATGCCAATATTTAAATCACTTACAGAAGAACATGCAGCCCTATATACGAATGCCTGTCATTTGCATGTTAACTATCAGATTCCATGGAAGCAAGCCATAAAAATAGTTGACACATGTACCATTTGTGCACCTTAAATAAAAGAACAGATGTAGCTGAGGCTAACCCCTGAGGATTACAGACTAATTGTGGCAAATGGATGTTACATATATTGGCTTTTTTCCAAATAAAAACCCTATCTTCATGTGGTGGTAGATACATATTCTCATTTTATATGAGGAGTTCCAATGACTTCAGAATAAGCTAAAGCAGTTTGCAGCTTCAATGCTTTTCTGTTATGGTTATTCCCCAAACCATAAAGACAGACAATGGCCCAGCCTACACCAGTAAAATTTTTCAATCATTTTGTAAGGAATGGCAAACCAAACAAATCACTGGCATCCCATATAATCCACAAGGAGAAGCCATAGTTGAAAGAGCACACAGAACTCTAAACTCAATTATTAAAATATAGAAAAAGAGGCATGCCACCCCAGATATTTTGTCCTTAATGTTATTTTCACTAAAGTTCTAAATTTACCCCAAGGAGAACCTTATATATCTGCAGAAAACACTTTAAGGAAGATGTTCAGGTGCAAAAAATAATTGATTCACCTATTTTGGGTAAAAATGAATAATAAATGGATTGCTGGTAATCTCCTAGTTTGAGAGAAAGGATATGCTTATGTTTCTACAAATGGCAACCCTGCCAAGAAACTTTGGGTCCCACTACACCTTGTCAGAAGCAGTATTCTCACAAATGAAAAATCTCAGACACAAATGCATGATGAGAGTGTAAACTTTCCCTCAGAAACAACACAGATTATACCAAAAATGTGGGTAGGAAACAAACTGTGACCTCAACAGCTAACCAAAATTATAAGCTGACACCATACCATGAGGCAGAGACTATTGGTAGTGGAAATGACCAATTACAGAATCTTGATGCTATAAATAAGGGAACTGGCCCTGCTCTCATCAGACTTCATAACTTAGGAAACACCTGTTACATAAATTCAGTGCTATAATGCTTGTATAATATCCCCAGTTAGACTGATTACTTTTACCAGAACCATTACAAGAAGGACAGTAATAGGTCAAATTCATTGGGTATGAAGGCAATGTAGCAGAAGAGTTTGGTAAGATTATAAAAGCCTTATGGGGGATGGGGCCATAGCAATGGCGCAGTGGTAGGGCATTTGCTTTGCACGTGGCTGACACAGGATGGACCTCGGTTCAATCCCTGGCATCTCATATGGTCCCCCAAGCCAGGAGCGATTTCTGAGCACATAGTCAGGAGTAAACCCTGAGTGTCACCGGGTGTGCCTCCCCCGAAAAAAAAGTCTCATGGGAAGGATAGCACAGGTATATAAACCTAAAAGACTTTAAGATGATCATTGGAAAGATCAATATTCAGTTTGAAGGAGATAATCAATAGGATCCACATGAATTACTTCTATCCTTGATGGAGGGTTTTTGTCAGGACTTGATCAAAGCTGATATGCAGAATAGACAGAGGAAAATAGAGACAAGCAGTTTAATGAGTCTATTGTTGTTGTTTTTTTGTTTTGTTTTTTTGTTTTTTTTTTGTTTTTGGGCCACACCCGGCAGTGCTCAGGGGTTACTCCTGGCTGTCTGCTCAGAAATAGCTCCTGGCAGGCATGGGGGGACCATATGGGACACCAGGATTCGAACCAAGTCTATTATTGTTAAACTTTTCCAAGGCCAGCTTAAATCTACAACTCAATGCCTCATATGCCACCAGGAATCTAAAACATCAGAGATCTTTACTCATTTATTCTTTCCTTTGACATCTAGAGATAAATGCATGTAGCAAGATTGCCTTTAAGTGTTTTTTTTTAAAAGAGGAACTAAAAGACAATAGTAAGGTTTATTACAGCCACTGTGACACACAGCAGGATTCCTTAAAAAGGACAGAAACTTGGAGACTACCACTTGTGCTATTAATACATTTGAAACACTTCTACAATGGCAAGAAGATGAAAAAACTACAGACCTATGTGAACTTTTCTTTAGAAAACCTTGTTCTATCACAGCACACTATGGACTCTAACAACAAAACAAGAAGAATACAAATTATTCTGTTTTGAACCATTATGGTAAAATGGAAATGGGTCATTGCACAGCCTATTTTAAAAATACTTCAAGAAAACATTAGTTTAAAGTTAACGATCAAGGGGCCAGAGAGATAGCATAATGGTAATGCCTTGCATGCAGTCGACCCAGGAGGGACCCTGTTCGATCTCCAGCATCCCATATGGTTCCCCAGCCTGCCATAGGTGATTTCTGAGAACTAGGAGTAACCCCTGAGCACAGCTGGGTGTGACCCCAAAACATATCAATAAATCAATAAGTAAAGTTAAAAGAAAGTTAATGATCAAGCAATTTTAGAAATATCTAACTCATCTGTAAAATCTCCAGTGGTCTATATTCTTTTTTATATTTCAAAAAGACTTGCTACTATGAATATAGTTGTTTAAATTAGTGTGTGTAACTGAATGCTCTTTAGAGATGTCTATAATGTTCTAATGTTTAAAGTTTTTACCAACAAAAAAACAGCTGCAGGATGTGGGTCCCTACCATAGTGCTCATTATTATAATGTTTTAGTGTCTTATTTTCTATTCTAGTATGTTTATAATAATATTAATATTCTGTTAATAGTGATCCATGAATATATAATTTGGATACACTATTTTTACATTACAGTGATATTTTCTATTGATCTCCTAATACAGTGCTCATTGTGATGCCTTAACAAATATTTTATTTTATTTTGTTTTTTGGGTAACACCTAGAGGTGCTCAGGCTCTCATGCCACAATAATTTTTTTTTTTTTGGTTTTTGGGCCACACCCGTTTGACACTCAGGGGTTACTCCTGGCTATGTGCTCAGAAATCGCACCTGGCTTGGGGGGACCATATGGGACGCCGGGGGATCGAACCGCGGTCCGTTCCTTGGCTAGCGCTTGTAAGGCAGACACCTTACCTCTAGCGCCACCTTCCCGGCCCCGCCACAATAATTTTTAATTTGATTAAAACTTTTAAATATTTTAAATGATTCATTTTTTTTGTTTGTTTTTTGGGCCACACCCGGTAATGCTCAGGGGTTACTCCTGGCTATGCGCTCAGAAGTTGCTCCTGGCTTGGGAGACCATATGGGATGCTGGGGGATCGAACTGTGGTCCGTCCAAAGATAGTGCAGGCAAGGCAGGCACCTTACCTCTTGCGCCACCGCCCGGCCCCCAATGATTCATTTTTTATTTGGTTTTATCTGCCCATATCTTCTAATCTTCCTCTCCACAGAGATTCTTGGATAAGACATCTGAATGCCATACTCTTTTTACAGTGCCCATCACCATATCACTTAGTATTCCAGTCTTAAATATTATGATTGTTTTAAGAATGTTCTCTGTGTGTTCTAAACAATTAAGCCTTTTTACAGCAAGGTTCCCCTCCATCGTTGTTGATTACTCCAAGGAAGTAGAAATACTTTTTACCTGACATGCCAGCTTTATATTTTGAAACACTTTGACCCATTCTATTTGGGTCAAATTTTCTATGGATTGATCCTTTTGCTTATCTATGTGTGAGTGTGTGTGATGACCACCTCTGTTTAATGTTTGTCTGTATTATATGTAATGTCTAATCATATTGTATCTAGCCCTTCTTTCTTATTATGGTCATTTCTGTTTCCCAGGAAGATTATGCTTTCATTTTTCTTTCTCTCTTTTTCTTTTCTTTCTCATTCTTTTTCTCTCTTTTCTCTTTATTTTTTCCTTTCTTTATTTCTTTCTAACATTAGCAGTGCTCAAAACTTATTCCTGCCCCTGTGCTCAGTGATCACTCTTGATCAGGCCCAGGAGACTATATGTAGTTCTAGTGATTGAACCATGTCTGCTGTATGCAAGGAAAATGGCTATTACCAAAGGTAATATCACCAGACCTCACTCTAACTTCCCACTGTAAAAACATATTGTTGACTTAACATGGTTTATATATGTGTTCAAGAATGTGCCTTTGGTACAAGGATTTGGAGCAAACTTTACACAACCTGCACACCACCAGAGGGTAATTTTCCTTTCCTTTCCTTTTATTTTCCATTCTATTCTTTTTTAGTTTTAGGTTGTATCAGGCAGGGCTTAGAATTCCTCTTAGCTCTACCCTTAGTGATCATTTATTTGTTTGCTTATTTTTTTATTTTGGGCCACACCCATTGATACTCAGGGATTACTCCTGGCTATGCACTCAGAAATTGCTCCTGGCGCCTCCCCAGGCCAGATGCCTGGGCAAGCCAGCGAGGTGGGTCCCTCAGCGGAACTTGAAGGTTGCCTTAGGCTTTCCCCCATTCCCCACTCAGCTCCTTAGGGAGGGGCTAGGTGGGGGCCCTGAACTTCCGGCCTCCCAACTTCTTGAAGGTTCTCTTTCCTTCCTGGGAGCCGGGAGTCTCTACCAGCATGGGGTTCGGCAGGCCTCCGCCATGCCAGAGGCCTTCTTAACCAGGCCTAGGGGGCGTGCGGGACTTGGGTGACCCCAGCACCCCTCTAAAACCTTGCTCCAGATCTCCAGGGCTTCCCCGGGCCACATGCCTGGGCAAGCCAGCAAGGTGGGTCCCTCAGTGGAGCTTGAAGGTTGCCCTAGGCTTTACTTGTGGGTTGCACTAAAGCAGTCACTGGTAATCTCTTACCAGTCTATATTTTCAAAACTGCGCGGGGTGCTAGCACATGATACATTAATAGCTCTCACTATCAATGAATTATGTTTTTGTGTATGCAGAATGTTCATTTTGTACTGTGCTCTTTCGCACACCCCTACAAAAGAGCTTTTTTGTCTTAACTCTCTCACCCCCTATCATCATTACTCCACATTTACCCTTTTTAACTTAAGTACTGTAGAGTCCTAAGTCACAGACCATAGTGGTGCCCTGGAGTTAACACCCCCCAACTATTCCAAAAGGCATAGAATGTACACGTATGTCTTTTCAACATTTTATGTGTGTTTTCTTTGACGGCTATAACTCTTGCTGAATATTTTCTTTTTTTTTCTTTTTTTTTTTTTTTGGCTTTTGGGCCACACCTGGTAACGCTCAGGGGTTACTCCTGGCTATGTGCTCAGAAGTTGCTCCTGGCTTGGGGGACCATATGGGACACCGGGGATCGAACCGTGGTCCGTCCAAGGTAGCGCAGGCAAGGCAGGCACCTTACCTTTAGCGCCACCGCCCGGCCCCTGAATATTTTCTTATACACTGACGATTTCTCTCTCTTTTTTTTTTAATCTATTTTTCCTCTTTTCGAACTGTTCAATAGGGAATTTGGTGAAAGAGTCCCTCAGTTTAATGCTTATGTTTGAACCAAGTCATGGGTATTGTTGGACGTGTTATGCCCCCATATACTCCGATAACGCCACGTGGCTTTATTTCTTGTTTGCTTAGGCACATTAAAACGGGAAAATACTATACATACAAATAAGTTCTTATCTAATAGAGATGGGAACACACAAATCTTGTAGTGCAATGGGACCTTACACCCTGAACATTGACATGATGACCTGGCACAGGCCTCAGAAGAATGGGCATTCTCCATTCACCCCTGATCTAGGGAAGATATCTACAAAACATCCAAGGTTGCCTATAACATCACCTGGAGGCAATCCTCTACCAGGAAAGACCCTACCGCTGCTCTGACATCGACCTACTCAAAAGAGACTTCCCTTAACACTGAGAAGACTTAACAACAACAATGACCTGCTTACTGGACTGGGCTTTCTGTATTGCCCCTTAATTATGAGGTGAAACTAGAGGATACTCCACACCAGCCTTACTTGAATGTAGAATGTGCAGATTCCAGGATCTTTAATACAAAAACCTGATGCCAACAATAGAGACTGCATGAAAAATAAAACTGTATTGGCACTACAGACAATGACTTGGATTGAACAAAATAGTTTGCCTGGAGCCTAGAGTTGGTCTTATGCCAGGAAACTTCAGGGGTAGGGACTCCTTGTATTTAGACAAAGGCTTTTCCTTTCCATGTCCCCCATATTTTGGTGGGCCTATGCAAACAATATTTGCCACTCTAACACCATTTTTACTGTGCTCCTTTGACTCTAACCCTTAAAAAAAAACCTCTTAAACTTTTGATGTTAACTTAAACCAATATGTATGTGCATGAAAATATAAAAAATACTATGCCTTCAAAAAAAGAAGTTGCTCCTGGCTTGGGGGGACCATTTGGGATACTGAGGGATCGAACCGCTGTCCATCCTAGGCTAGCACTTGCAAGGCAGATGCCTTACCTCTAGTGCCGCCTTTCTGGCCCCCTTAGTGATCATTTATAATAGAGCTTGGGGACCATCAGGAGTTGTTAGTGGAGTCTCGAGCTCCAAAATGAGGATCTGAAAGCCTGGAAACAAATATTGATGCAGAAAATAATCCACACAGTAAAGGGGTACGAGAATAGGTTCAGGAAATCTAACACTTAAGCAGGGAATTTAGCTACCCAAGCTTTCTTCTCCTAAGAAGGAATGTGGCTCATTGGAAAAACACTAAAGTATGAGCCTCTGCCTTCCTCAGACCCCTGGTTTTATTAACAAGAATCAGGCCCCACCTGATGAGGTGGAGTACAAATATTGATTGGGATAGGACCAGTAAACCAACATCTCCCCAATATCGAATTGACTTTATAAAAAATAAAATAATTCACATCCTATTATTCTAAGATTATGGCATATGCCTCCAAAGATAAAATTTTGCAATATTTTTGCATAGGTGCAGCAAAAGTTGGGAAAACATAAATAACTTTTTGGCCTAAAAACAGGGTATCCCTACCCATGAAGCATCCTGCCTTAGTGCCATCTGCAGGCTCCAGGAACAGTAATGTGTCTGACTGTATAGTCTTTCTTCAAGGTCCTAGGAAAGTTTCTCCTCAAACACAGTTTGAATCATAATGTGGCCTTGAGCCCACATCCTCTGTAGGAGTGTTCTGTTAGAAGGGGGTCTGTCCCATCCCTCTTCAGGGTTGGGAAAGACTCTGATTACCAGAAATTTTCTTTTTTTTTAACAGAAATTTTCTATGAATTTTGAGGAGAGACCATACTTTGGCCAGATGGTGCAGATCCAGTGTCTGTACTGATAAATGGTCGATTCCTAGTATGGTTGCAAAGAACCATGCTGATCCCAAGGTTCAGGGGTAAATTGCTGATGTTCAAGTCAAGTCACCAAGGCAAATGTTCAGAGTGGAAAGCCCCCTGTAGGAAGAAATTATTGAGTCTTCATTCCCTTTTTTTCCCCTTTTTCTTTTTTTGAGCCACACCCGTTTGATGCTCAGGGGTTACTCCTGGATAAGCGCTCAGAAATCACCCCTGGCTTGGGGGGACCTTTTGGACGCCGGGGAATCAAACCTCAAACCTTTCTTGGCTAGCGCTTGCAAGGCGCTTACCTTACCTCTAGCGCCACCTCTCCGACCTCGAGTCTTTATTCCTAATGAATAATAACTCCCCTTAGTTTCAAACATTTTCCAATTTTAATGCACCTATGCAAAAGAAATGTTGTCATAAGATACTGTTGCAGCCTAGGGGGAAGATAATAAATCAACAGTTCCTATTCTGGTTCTATCAAAAGCACAAGACTTAATGAGTATTATCTTCACTTTTTTCTAAGAATTTCTACTAGCATATCTAAATAAAAAGGGAAAGCATAATATACCACAGAGCATATACACGCTAAAGGGATACACTTAAGAAGTATACAAAGAGGTTATACATATCCCCTAAGTGTTTTGAGATAGTCTGAGTAAAGTAGATAAATTCCGGATCACAAAGGCAGTCCGTAATGCAGTCTTGTGGAGTCTGAGAAAATGGCTCTCTGAGAAAATGGCTCACAGCATTCACAGATCAGAAAATGTCCTGTGCTCATTTCGGCAGCACATATACTAAAATTGGAACGATACAGAGAAGATTAGCATGGCCCCTGCAAAAGGATGACACACAAATTCGTGAAGCGTTCCATATTTAAAAAAAAAAAAAAGAAAATGTCCTAGGGGCTGGAGCAGTGGTGCAAGTGGTAGGACACCTGTCTTGCACATGCTAACCTAGGACGGATTGTGGTTTAATCGCCCAGTGTCTCATATGGTCCCCCAAGCCAGGTGCAATTTCTGAGCACAGAGTCAGGAGCTCAGAGCCCTGAGCGTCACCGGGTGTGGCCCAAAAAACAAACAGAATGAAAATGTCCTAGATCCAAGGATCTCTCAATAGCTGAAACTAGTTGTGAGCAATAATCTATCTATATGGTGAACTAAAGTGGTAGAAATTGACCACCGAGAACACATCAGCAACAGCAGTGTGCCTGCCTTCTTCTTTGAGGATAACTTGCAGTTCAAGGACTCGAGTGACTCCAACAGCAGCAAAATGATGACATAGAGCAGGAGACCTTCATGTAGAATGAGCCACAAAGCAGATCATGAGCAGTTCACACAGTAATGGTGCCGCCTGAGTCCCACTTTCCATGCAATGGACAGTCTGCAGCAAGTTCAGCTGGGTTGATTTATATAAATCCTACAAACTTATACTGAAGTGGTACCATAAGCACCAGCGTGACCACTGTGGCAGTGGTGGCATCATCTTCCTGGGAAAGAAAAAAGAATGAGAAAAGAAAGAAGGAAAAGGGAGAAAGAAAGAAATAATAAAAGAAAGAAAAAGAGAAAGATAAATAACAAAAGAAAGAAATAATAAAAGAAACATAAAGGGACAGAGGAAAAGTGGAAGGAAGAAAAGCAGGAAGTGGATCATCAGTTCTTTGAAAGTAAATTTCAGGCAGTAACAAATAGCCTCTGCCGCTCAGAACACAAACTTCTTCCTGCTCTTCTTATGGGTCCACAAGGTGTGTTTCAGATAACCCCAGTCTTGGGTGAACCTAAGGTCTTGTTTCTCTTGAGCATCTCAAATGGTTCCTCTTGGCATCATTTAATTAGTGAAGAAAGTCATCAAACTTTACCGAAGGACCAGAGTTCATTCACTAACACACACATATAAAAATATAATGAAAAAATAGGGGCCAGAGAGGTAGCGCAGTGGTAAGGCATTTGTCTTGCACGTGGCTAACCCAGGATGGACCTCGGTTTGATCCCCAGCATCCCATATGGTTTCCCAAGCCAGGAACAATTTCTGAGCGCATAGTCAGGAGTAACCCCGAGTGTCACTGGGTGTGGCCCAAAACAAAGAAAAAAAGAAGGAAGGAAGGAAGGAAAGAAAAAGAAAAAAGAAAAAGGAAAGAAAGGAAGGAAGGAAGGAGAAAAGGAAAAAGAAAAATAATCTAAAAGGAAGAAAAATGGCAGTAGCCTTTATTCCTTTGGTTGTTGGATGGTTTGTCAGTTTGGTGCCACACCCAGCAGTGCTCAGGGATTACTCCTGGTTCTGCACTCAGAAATTATTCTGAGAAGACCCCGGGTCCATATGGGATGCCAGAGATTGAATCCAGGTTGACTAAGTGCAAGCAACCACCTCCCCATTCTGTGCTATCGCTCTTCCCTTCCTAACCTTAATACTTGATAGAAAATAGAACCAACAGGCTTTTAAAGGTGTGAAGGAGAGATCCCAGGTACCACATGCTGCACCAAGATCCATTAACTCTGCACAGAAACCTCCACATTGGGAACAGACCCAGCTTGCAAGTCCAAACTCTTAGGTTGAAATAGACTAATCAATTTTTGAGGTACTTTCCGCCAATCCAAAGGACACTGATGGGCACCACCTTTGCATACAAAACCAGGATTTACCCCTTTTGTTTTAGTAAGGCACACTTCAGCTGTTTAGGTCTGTGTATGTCAAATAGAAGAGTGAGCATTGACCTGTAGCATTGTCATATGTGTAACATAACGTGACTGTGTTTTGTGGGTCAAAGACAGAATAGGGAGTTTGACTGAAAGAATAGATAATGATTACATGAATGAGTGGGTAGATGCCTAGATATACATGGATGCATGTATAAATGAATCTATGGATGGTTAAATGGATAGATGGATGGATAATGGGTGAAGGAATGGATGATCAATGGGTGGGTGGCTGAATATATTTATGAATAGTAAATGGATGTATGAATGAATAGATGGATAATTGCATGAATTGAAGGATAAATAAAAGGGTGAGTGGATGAATAAATGGATTTTGGGTTGGTTGATGTATAAATTGATGGACAGAATAAAGGATAGATGTGTGTCTGAGTAGGTGGTTGGATGAATAGGTGGATGGATGAATAGGTGGATGGATGGGCATGTAGATGACAAACAGACTCTTATGTTTATAAATATATCTCCCATCAAAATTACATTCCTACTCAAATCATCCCCATAAAATTAAATACTTGTCAATAGAGAAAACAAAGGAATAAGACATTGTCCTAGAAAATATAAAATAAATAAAAGTTAAAGAATAAAGGAATTGTGAAGTTATAGACACTCTTCTCAAACATGAAAGAATCAATGTGTTACTTTATTGAGGGGATTACATAGGGGGCAAGGTGAAGTTAAAACCATTGGTAGAATGAGGGTGTTGCTACTAGGGATTTATTTGGACGCAGAAAATTAGCAAGAAGAGAGCGTGAGTACATTGTCCAATTGAGAGGATGTCAGGGGGAACAGTCAAAGTTAGAATTAAGGGCAGGGAAGGGCTGGCTTCTCACAGATCCAAGAAAATTTCGAGGTACATTGGAAATCATTCCAGCCACCATTGAGCAACTCAACGCAGTCCTCATTGTCAGTGTCATTGGTTCTCCTGGATTCCAGTGGCTGTGAAAACCAGCAGAAGCATGAACTCTATTCACACACCACAAACTAACAGCCTAGCCCAACCCATTTGAAGGAGCAGGTATTTGGGATTAGACTGGTTAATTAAGGAAAAAAGGAGAAAGGATGTGGAACCAATTCCAAAGTTCCAAGTCATATAATAAAATTCTTAATTCAGATGATTGCAGTCCAAGAAAATATTAAAATATATACCCCACCCAAGGTGCAACCTAGATTCTTTCTTTCTCTCTTTCTCTCTCTTTCTCTCTCTCTTTCTTTCTTCCTTCCTTCCTTCTTTCGTTCTTTCTTCTTTCTTTTCTTTCTTTCTTTCTTTCTTTCTTTCTTTCTTTCTTTCTTTCTTTCTTTATTTATTAGTTTCTTTGTTTCTTTATTTATTTATTTGTTTCTTTGTTTATTTCTTTTTTTCTTTCTTTTTTCTTTCTTTCTTTCTTTCTTTCTTTCTTTTCTTTCTTTCTTTCTTACATCTTTCTTTCTTTCTCTTTCTTTCTTTCTTTATTTCTCTCTTTCTTTCTCTCTTTCTTTCTTTCTTTCTTTCTTTCTCTTCTTCTTCTTCTTCTTCTTCTTCTTCTTCTTCTTCTTCTTCTTCTTCTTCTTCTTCTTCTTCTTCTTCTTCTTCTTGTGATTGGGTCACACTTGGTGGTACTCAAGGATTACTCCTAGCTCTGCATTCAGAAATTGGTTTTGGCGTGCACCGGGTACCAGATAGGATGCCAGGATTCAAACCATCATCTGTCCTGGATCAGCTACAAGCAAGGCAAATGCCCTACCACTGTGCTATCTCTCTGGCCCCACTACTGATCTTTTTCATTATTACTCAATGAAGGCATACCCAATGACTTACCTGTTTGGGCTCAGTACTGACTCTCCCAATCAGGCAGATCATCAGTTCTTTTTACAAACCAAATTTAAGAATCCAAAGCATTTGCCTTGCATATGACCAACCTATATTCGATCCTTCATATTCCTTATGGTCCCCAGATCCCTGCCAGGAGTCAACTCTGGGCATAGACAGAGCCAGTAGTGAGCTCTAAACTCTGCTGAGTGTAACAAGAAAAAACAGAAAAATAAATAGAAAACCAAAAAGATCTGTGTTCTGATCATTTTATTAAGGGTTGAAGAACATTCAAGTGGGTAGAGTGCTTTCTTGCGTGCAGCAAATAGGACTTGCTCCCTAGCATTATCATGTGCACACAAGCACCTCTTGAAGTAATAGCTTAAAGCAGAGTCAAGAGTAACCCCTGAGCATCACCAGGTGTGACTTCAAACCAAAATAGAGAAAGGGAAAGAAAACAAAATTCAGGTGCTAAAGCAATAGTAAAGCAGGATAAGCATTTGCCTTGCAAATGGCCAGCCAAGATTCAACCTCAAAAATCCTATATGGTCTTTTTAACACCAGCAGTTGTGACCACTGAGTTCAGAACAAGAGTAAAACCTCTTAAAAAAAAACCTCTTAAAAAAAAAACCTCCTTAAAAAAATACCAACTTCAGGGTTTGGATAGAAAGTACAGGGGTTAAGGTTAACAGAGTTGAACTAAATTCTATCCTTATACTCCCTAGGGTCCCAAAGCTCTCCCATGAATAATCCCTAAGGATAACCCTAAACCCTGAGTGTGTAGCCTAAAACAAATAAAGAATATAAAAGAAAACAAAAAATTATTCTCTGATGTGTAGGTTTGCTCCAAATTCTTGTAATCAAAAACACAGTCTTGAAAATATTCATAAACCATGTTAAGTCAATAATAAGTTTTTACAGTGGGAAGTTAGAATGAGGTCTGGTGATATTATACCTTTGGTAATAAAATTTTTCCTTGCATACAGCATATCATGGTCCAAGCACTACCACCACATATATTCCCCTGGGCCTTTTCAAGAGTGATCCCTGAGCACAGTGGCAGGAATAAGTTTTTGAGTACTTCTAATGTGAGAAAGAAAGGTAGAAAGAAAAAAGAAAGAGAACAAGATAGAAAAATAATGAGAAAGAAATAAAAGAGAAAAAGAAAAAAGAAACTATGAAAGAGAAAGAAAGAAAAGAGAAAGAATAAGAGAAAATAAAGAAAAAAGGAAACAAGAACAAAAGAAAGAAAAAAAGGAATGAGAGGTAAAGAAATAAATAACAAAAAAAATAGGGGACCGGAGAGATAGCACAGTGGTAAGGCATTTGCCTTGCAAGCTCCGACCCAGGATCAATGATGGTTCAAATCACAGCATCCCATATGGCCCCCTGTGCCTGCCAGGAGTGATTTCTGAGCAGAAAGCCAGAGTAGCCCCTGAGTGCTGCTGGGTGTGGCCCAAAAACCAAAAGAAAAAAGAAAAAAAGAAAAAAAAAGAAAAGAAAAGAAAGGAAGGAAGGAAGAAAGAAAGAGAGAGAGAAAGAAAGAAAGAAAGAGAGAGAGAAAGAAAGAAAGAAAGAAAGAGAGAGAGAAAGAAAGAAGAGAAAGAAAGAAAGAAAGAAAGAAAGAAAGAAAGAAAGAAAGAAAGAAAGAAAGAAAGAAAGAAAGAAAGAAAGAAAGAAAGAAAAAAGAAAGAAAGGGAAAGTGGAAGGAAGGTAAAAAGAAGTTGCTCATCAGTTCTCTGAGAGTAAATTTTAGGCAGTAACCAACAGCCCCTGCAGCTCAGAGCACAGAATTCTTCCTGATCTTCTTACAGGTCCACTTGGTGTGTTTCAGATATTGTTATATATGAAAGGTCTGCCTGTTGTTCCACCTACGACCTGTAGGGGCGCTGTTGAGAGATGAATAAAGAGTGGGCGGAGCTCGGTGCTCAGGTCGGTTGGGGCAGTTGACTGGCTGACTGGAGTGGTGGTAGGCGGAGAGGGACTAGACACCAAGCTGGTGGCCCCTTTTTATTATTATTGTTAGATATGTCTAAGAAATCAGTTGCTTGCTTTAAGACTTTCTTCAGACAACAGCAAATGGCGCCTAAACAAGCTGAACTTGAACTCTCAGATACTGTAAGTGAAATGCTTGATTGGAAACTTCCTCTGGAGACCATTGGATGGCTTATGTGGTTATGCCGCCTTGTTTTAAACAGATCGGTTCTGCGTTAGTCAAGTGGATTGTGCCACCTTGTTTTAAAAAGATTGATTTGGCATATGGAAAATTATTGCTGTAGGATGGTTTGTGGTCTGCATTTCAAACAAAAATTTATAATCGCATTCCTACCTCTCCTGCACTGTCTCCATAGTCTTAGGAATTTCTACCTTAGCTAATATTGTTATGGTGAACTTATTGAGGCTGGTAGCTTCTCAGTGACAGGTTGAACTTGATGTACAGGTCAAACTTGGACCATGGTAAACTTCTCTTTTACCCCTTCAAATTCAAGCTCCAAGACAACATCGGAAGTGTTATAATTTCCTGGTGGAGCAGTGTAAGTTATAGTCCCTCTGTTTCTTGGAGGTAACATGATTTTGCACTTGATGAGAGACAGTTCCATAAATACCACCACCAATGATATTGACCCGAAGATTTTTGCAAGATGTAAAATCCCATTTTAAATCTTTGCTAAGAGCAGGCACCTTAATTTCTCTGGGAATGTAGACACTTTGGGTCTTAGCGATGATATCCGACAGAGGCCTTTAAAGACCATCAACAATGGCTCCCAAGATGTCAGGTCCAAACTCTACAGAAAATGGTTTACCAGTACGGAGTACAGGATCTCCAACAGTCAAACCAGAAGTTTCTTCATACACTTGGATAATATCCACGTCACCCTCCAAACGGATAATCTCTCCAATCAATGCACTGTGGCCCACTCTTACTGGTTCATACAGGGCTGCACCTGCCATTTCACAGGCTGTAACCACAGGTCCTGACACTCCATGCACATAACTAAATGTGCTTTTTTTTTTTATCTTCATCAGCTATTTTGGGTAGCTTAGAGAAGTCCATCATGTTAATTTACTAGGCTGCATTTTACTAGAAAAGTATACAACTCAAGTGCTGTTGTTCTTCATCAATCTCCCAGAATGGGAAATCAATTCCCATTCCCCTAGCCACCAATAATCCAGACACAGAGCAACGTCAAAAAGGGGCCACCACTCTTTTCTGCTGAGCCAGCAAGGACTGTAATCTCTCCAGGACCCACACCCGGTAAGATGTCCCCGTCCAACGAAGGTGGGGCCAATTCCTGCAGTATGATTGGGAACCCAGAGACTTATAAAGAACAGCGGCCATGCTCTCTGCCTCTTTTCTGCTGAGCCAGCCTACAGACACAAAGGACTGTAATCTCTCCAGGACTGTTGGAGACTGTTTGGCATAACTAAAAGCCCTTTTTACTAAAATCAAAATGGAGTCTCTGAAAGTCTGAGCAAAAATGCCTACGTGACAATTAGCAGGAGCTGCCAGCCTGAGCAGCTAGCAGATGTGGCCTTTGCCCTTGGACCTAAAGAAAAGGGGAGTTACTGCATGCCTCAGAACTAGGGGAGTCGACCACAGACACCAAGATGTTCCCATAAAGATAGGGGCTGGTGGGCCTAAGCAGAGATTAGATCTTATACTTTGTTGCTCTAACACAATGTGGGCCTCATGTTTGATGAATGCCAGCCTCATGATGTATAACCTTGTTAATTTTTAAAAAAACAAGATGTGCCTATGGAAAGTTACAGTTATTCCAAGAATGCCTTGCCCCCTTTCTCTTTGTTTGGCCTGACTATATAAGGTCTACCCCTCCCCATAATAAACGGACTCTTGATCAGAACCTTTCGTCTTGAGTCTATTTCCCAGCCCCTCTTCTCTTTCAGGCCGGAATCCTCTTCATGACTTGTGAATAACTGTTGTGGTCTCCAGCCTCTCCCATGGGTTGGGGTTTCTGGGGGCCGCACAGGACCCACACCAGAAAAGAGTGGCCGCTCCACTACGCGGCCATGCTTATCTTGTAACCCCTGAATTCCATTTCTGCACATTGTAAGAAGCAAGCTACACGGGGCCGGGAAGGTGGCGCTAAAGGTAAGGTGTCTGCCTTGCAAGCGCTAGCGTAGGACGGACCGCGGTTCGATCCCCCGGTGTCCCATATGGTCCCCCCAAGCCAGGGGCGATTTCTGAGCGCATAGCCAGGAGTAATCCCTGAGCGTCAAATGGGTGTGGCCCAAAAACCAAAAAAAAAAAAAAAAAAAAAAAAAGAAGCAAGCTACAGCCTTACCAATGGAGTAATTTTGCAGTACACCCTCATATTTACAGAAATCAAGATGGCTCCTCTAATAATCTAAAAGAAAACAGCTAGCTCTTGCCAGGTATAGGGTTTGGGGAGACCCCCATACCAGAGCTTTTCTCCCTAGCCTGGGGAGTGCTGGGAGGTTTGGCAGGCCCCCAGACATCCTTGTCTTTTTCCCCTGACTCCAGGCCTTCCCTGGGTGCCAGTTCAGATGGCTAGAAGTGGGTTCAGGTGGACTTTTAGTGGTCCTCAGGCTTCCCCCCTCCCTCCGTACTCCAGGGGGGAGGTGCATGGGGAGGAGGGCGGGCAGACATCTGGCTTCCAATTTCCTCCTTGATTCTGGAGACCAGCTCTTGCCAGGTATAGGGTTTTTCTCCCTTGGACTTCAGTCCTTCCCTGAGCGCCAGTCTAGGTGGACTTTATAGGGGTCAACAGGCTTTTCCCCTATCTCTCCCTACACTAATGGGAATGCACTCTGGGAGGAGGGCAGGCCATTCTAGCACTGGTTTATGTTGGGACAGTCAGTGGAAATTTTTCCTCGTTTTTATATTGATAATATTGTATGCATATATTCTATATATCCATAATATCCATCTTGTATTGTGACCTTTATACTGCCCTACAAAGCTCGTTTCTAATATTTTACTGACTCAGTCCTAGCCCTTATTTCCTCCCATCTTCCCATGTAGGTGCAGCTAATGACATGAAGCTCACCACATAGAGTGATAAGTGCAGTTAGAGAAATAACTACACTGAAAACTATCATAACAATGTGAATGAATGAGGGAAAAAGAAAGCCTGTCTCGAGTACAGGTGTGGGTGGGGTGGGGAGTAGATAGATCTGGGAAATTGATGGTGGGAATCATGCACTGGTGAAGGGGGGTGTTCTTTACATGACTGTAATTATACAACTACAATTATATTTGTAATCACGGTGTTTAAATAAAGATAATTAAAAAGGGGGGGCACCAACTCCACCCTACCTCCAGCCATTCAGTCAACTGCCCCAACCGACCTAATACCTCCAACTCTTTATCTCTCAACAGCTCCCCTAAAGGTTGTAGGTAGAACAACAGGCAGATCTTTCATATATAACAATAATCAATTATCCCCAGTCTTGGGTGAACCTAAGGTCTTGTTTCTCTTGAGCATTTTAAATGGTTCCTGTTGGCCTCATTTAATTAGTGAAGAAAATCATCAAACTTTACTGAAGGACCAGAGTTCATTCACTAACACAAACATGGTGATTAATAATCTAAAAGGAGGAAATATTCTAGGAAGCAGCCTTGATTCTTTCGTTGGTTAGTTGGTTGGTTTTGGCCATACCCAACAGTGCTCGGGGGTTACTCCTGGTCTGCACTCAGAAATTATTACTAGAAGATTTGGATACCATCTGGGATGTCAAAGATCGAACTTGGGTCAACTAAGTGCAAGGCAAACACCTCCCCACTGTACTATCTCTCTGTCCCACTCAACCTTAATACTTGATTGAAAATAGAACCAACAGGCTTTTAAAGGTGTGAATGAGAGATTGAAGGCACCAACAGCTGATTCCAGATCCATTAACTCTGCACAGAAACCTTCACATTGGAAACAAGCCAGGCTGGCAAGTCCAAACTCTCAGGTTGAAAATGATCAACCATTTCTTTCTTTTTCTTTTCTTTTTTTTTAATAATACCTTTCTTGGCTGCCTCACGCAGGAAAGCATGAAACTAACAATCATTTCTTGAGGCATTTTCACCAGTCACAAGAACACTGATGGACACCACCTTTGCATAAATAACTAGGATTCACTCCTTTTATTTTTTCGTAATACATACTTCAGTTGCTTAGGTCTATGTATGTCAAATTGCAGAGTAAGCATTGAACTGTAATATTGTCATTGCTATAACATAACCTAACTGTGTTTTGTGTGTCAATGGCAAACCATTTAATTTGACTGGATGAATAGTGTTGTAATAAAATTTTAATTCAGACGATTGTATCCCAAGAAAAAATCAGAATGTATCTCCCATTCAAGATAGAGTCTAGAATCTTCTCTCAACCAAGCTCCTGAAGTGAACTTTCATCTGAGTCTAAGGAACCTTCATTGGTGTCTGGCTTTCCCTACTTGTTCTCTCTCAGATAATGGGTTATTTCATGAATTGTGGTAGGCATGGGCCCGGAGAGATAGCACAATAGCGTTTGCGTTGCAAGCAGCCGATCCAGGACCAAAGGTGGTTGGTTCGAATCCCGGTGTCCCATATGGTCCCCCATGCCTGCCAGGAGCTATTTCTGAACAGACAGCCAGGAGTAACCCCTGAGCACCACTGGGTGTGGCCCAAAAACCAAAAATAAATAAATAAATAAATAAATAAAATTATAAAAAAAAAGAATTGTGGTAGGCTATTCCCCCTGATCTTTTCGCAGGCCAGAGTCTCTGAGGGCTCACCTGTTATTGAGAGGGGTTTTGTCCACCCATTTCTAGGATCTTTCATTTTGATGGCCAATAAATCCAATCCAGGTTCTCTTGCCAATATGTCCAATCCAGGTTCATCCCCCAAAGCTGTAGAAATCCCTGGAAATGAAAAGATGAGAATGAGGCAGATCTAAAGATTCTCCATCCATTTTTATACCCACGAAAGTTCCTCCTAGGGTCCAACCTGCCATCAGCTAGATCTCCAGATCTTTTCAACATCACAAAATGGAAGCTGACTCAATGTCTTACCTGTTGATCTCAATACTGAGCCTCCCAACTAGGTAGATCATTAGTTCTGTTTACAAACCAAATTCAAGAATCCAGAGCATTTGCCTTACATGCCAACAACCTTTGTTTGATCCTCCATACTCATTATGGTTCCATGATCCCTGCCAGAAGTCAACTCTGGACATAGACAGAGCCAGAAGTGAGTTCTAAACTCTGCTGACTATCAAAAAAAAATGAGAACCAAATAGAAAACCAAAGAGATCTGTGTCTGAGAATTTTATTAGGCTTGGAGAGACATTACAGTGGGTTAAAAAACTGCCTTGCATGCACCCAACAGGATTTACTCCCAGCATCACATAGGTACCATATGTACCTCTTGAAGTAATCGCTGAATGTAGAGTCAAGAGTAACCCCCAAACATTACCAGGTGTGACCTAAAACCAAGATAGAGAAAGAGAAAGAAAACAAAATCCAGGTGCCAGAGCAATAGTACAGCAGAGAAGACACTTGCCTTGAAAATTGCCAGCCAAGATTTAACCTTATGGATCTTAGTAGTGGTCCTCAAACTTTTTAAACAGGGGCCAGTTTACTGTCCCTCAGACCATTGAAAAAACAAATATAGTTTTAGTTTATAAACTATAAACAAATAGTTTATAGTTTACTATAGGCTATAGTAAAAAAAAACTATGAACAAATTCCTATGCACAGTGCATATATCTTATTTTGAAGTGAAGAAACAAAACAGGAACAAATGCAATATGTGGTCCACATGCTGTAGTCTGAGGACCACTGCTAGTATATGGTCTCTTAACCCCAGCAGGTGTGATCACTGCAATTAGAGCAAGAGTAAAATCACTGGATGTGGTACCTCCTTAAATATACCATTTTTTGTGATTTTTTTTGGGGGGGTCACACCAGGCAGTGTTCAGGGGTTACTTCTGGCTCTACACTCAGAAATCGCTCCTGGCAGGCTCGGGGGATCATATGGGATGCCAGGATTCGAACCACTGTCCTTCTGCATGCAAGGCAAACACCTTACTTCCATGCTATCTCTCCGAACCCTTTTCTTCTTTTTTTTTTTTTAAGCCCCCAGGTTTGAGGGGAGATAGTGTCACCATGCAATGAGGTACTTTGTTCCAAGATGGCTTTTTTTTTTGGTTTTTGGGTTTTGGATCACACCCAGCAGCGCTCAGGGGGTACTCCTGGCCCTACACTCAGAAATCGCTTCTTGCAGGCTCGGGGGACCATATGGGATGCCAGGATTCAATCCACCGTTCTTCTGCATGCAAGGTAAACACCCTACTTCCATGTTATCTCTCCAGCCCAGATACCAAATATTTTTAATGATTTTTGTGACAAATGTAAATTACAAGTCTCCCAATGCTATATGCAAGGTGTATGTAGTGACAGTGAATTAGGGCCATTGCCATCACCAGTGTTGTCCTCCCTCCACAACTGCTCCCAGAATACATCCTATACCTCCCCACTTGCCCCCTGCACTGCTAATGTAACAGGTCCCATTTGTGTATAGCTTGTTATAGATTGGGTATCTTGATTCTATTGTTGTTGACTTAGGGTTTGGTATATAGGTCTGATCATTTTTTCCCACTCAATGTTCATGAGACTGTTTGCCCCTGGTACTTTTTCCCCCTCAATTTATGAGGCAGAACAAGATAATTCAAGTTCTTTGGTTCTGTTGGGGTAAAATTAAAAACGAAAGCTAGGAGGACCCCGTCTTGAAGCTATAAATATAAATTTAAAATAAGAAAGAAAAAACCGGGCCCAGAGAGATAGCACAGTGGTGTTTGCCTTGCAAGCAGCCGATCCAGGACCAAAGGTGATTGGTTCGAATCCCAGTATCCCATAGGCCCCCCGTGCCTGCCACAAGCTATTTCTGAGCAGACAGCCAGGAGTAACCTCTGAGCACCGCTGGGTGTGACCCAAAAACCAAAAAAAAAAAGAAAGAAAGAAAGAAAAACCAAAACAAGGAACAACAACAACAACAACAAAAACACAAAAACAAAAAAGAAAAGAAAGTGGGGCTGGTGTGGCAAAGTGGGTTTTTTGTTATTTTTGTTTTGTTTTTGTTGTTGTTTTTGTATTGTTTTGCACAGGCACAGTAAGTATTGGGGAAATTAGAAAGGGAATTTCCTTGGCCTAAGAGATACAGGGTTTCTCCACCCTTGAAGCATACTGTCATGGGATCAAATACAGGCTCCATACATGCTCATTGTTGAACTCTAAGGTCTTTTTATGGTGCCATGAAATGTTCTGCACAGTCACAGTTGTCAAAATCAGTCCTCTGTAATTAAAGATCTTGGTATCTGCACAGGATCTAGAAAGAAGTCCAGGATAGTCTTTCCTTATGGTTCCAAAAGTTCTGCTCAGTCACAGTTATCAAAGTCAGACCTTTGGAATTAGAGATCTTGGTTTTTGCACAAATCATAGGATGAAGTCTAGGATAGAGTCTTTCTTTTTAGTTCCAGGAAAGTTCTGCTCAGTTGTGGTTGTCAAAGTCAGTCTTCTGTAATTAGTGATCTTGGAATTTGCACATATCAAAGGATGAAATGTCTTCTAATTTGATCATACCATTAGGTGATGAGGTCGAGCAACCTGCCCTTAGATCAAATTTTTTTTTTGTTTTCTAGTTATCAGGGTGTCATACCAACCTAGCCTGGTGCAAATTAGTATCAGAGCAATATTAGGGACTACCCAGGGGGAGTTTGATTTCTGGTGCTGTTGATTTCTGGTGCTGGTACTGTCCCTTCTAAGGTTGAGATCTGGAGTTCAGGGCTGAACAGCCAATGTCCAATCACAGAGGGCCTAAATCGAGTCACCATTGCAAATGGTCATTACAAATACAGGGGGGGTAGGCACCCCTGTATTATAAAATTTATGTATTATAAAATTTATATTTAGTAGATAAGTAGATAAGAGCTTGTTTCTATACATAAGATTTCTCCTTTTTAAGAATGCCTATGCAAGATAGGAATGATGCCATATTATATTGTTGGTCCATTTTGGGGTAAGAATGACAGACTATACAGGGCCCGGAGAGATAGCACAGCGGTGTTTGCCTTGCAAGCAGTCTATCCAGGACTTGGTTCGAATCCTGGTGTCCCATGTGGTCCCCCGTGCCTGCCAGGAGCTATTTCTGAGCAGACAGCCAGGAGTGACCCCTGAGCATCACCGGGTGTGGCCCAAAAACCAAAAAAAAAAAAAAAAAAGAATGACAGACTATACAATCTCTATGCCCTGGTTTTGACTTGAACTTTTATCTCAAACAAGACCTTTTCTACTATAATTTTATACCAAGCAGAACCAAAACAAGCAAAAGAAAAAAAGGGGGGATGAAGGAGGCTACCTTTACATTTGGAGATAAACACACTAAGAGGCATCACTATTAAGGAATTAAACATACAAAGAAAATACAGATATCCCCATTAAGTCTTTTGAGATAACGGTGAGGCCACCAGGGCACATTTTTGTCCCACACCGTGGTTTATTGCATCTGAAAAATGGTTTGCAATAGTAAGGGATCAGGTAGTGTCCTTGAGCTGGGGGTCCCCCTGGAGCTGAATCTGGTAGCATTCAACAGTCCACATTGAGGGGTATGTGAGAAGAAGAGCCTCATAGAATGAGTCAGCAGGAGTGGTGAATGCAGCTTCTTGCCCGGGCACAAGATGTGGGACTGAGAGGGTGCCCTTTCGCTTTGAGAGATGGGTGACAGCTTATTGGGGTAGAAAGTTGGTCTCAGTTCCTAAGTTTAGAACAGAGGGTAAAGAGGGTTAAAGAGGGAGAGATAGGGCCCGGAGAGATAGCACAGCAGTGTTTGCCTTGCAAGCAGCCGATCCAGGACCAAAGGTGGTTGGTTCGAATCCCAGTGTCCCATATGGTCCCCTGTGCCTGCCAGGAGTTATTTCTGAGCAGACAGCCAGGAGTAACCCCTGAGCACTGCCGGGTGTGACCCAAAAACCAAAAAAAAAAAAAAAAAAAAAAAAAAGAGGGAGAGATGATGGATCAGAGTTGAGGGGGTGAGAGGCTAGAAGGAGTTCTGAAGTGGGGGAGGAAGAATAATATATAAGAAGGGCTATATAGGGGTCGGAGCGGAGGGGCAGCAGTAGGGCATTTGCCTTACATGCAGCTGACCTAGGACGATCAATCCCCTGGCATCCCATATGGTCCCCCAAGTCAAGAGCGATTTCTGAGTGCATAGCCAAGAGTAACCCCTGAGTGTCACCAGGTGTGGCCCAAAAACAAAAACAAAAAAGAAGGGCTATATATAACATAGGCATGGATTATTTACAATATAGATTGAGAAAACATAGAGGAGCCAACTGTATACAACTGTATACAAAGCCCAATTATATACAGACATTAGAAATTTATTCATAATTGTATTTGGAGGCATGACTCTTCTAGGATAGGTCTGAGCACTTAAGAAATCATTAAATTAAAAAAAGATAAATAAAGAACTAAAAATAGATTAGGAAAGAAAAATTGGGAATAGATAAAAATAGAGAAAAATAAGTAAAAATAATTGGGCTGGCACCTTGAAGGGGGAATGTTTTCCAATTTCTAGGCACTTCAACAATGACAGGGTGTACTTTGCTAAATGAAATAAACTTTATTTTTCTAAATGAAATAAACAACATGGAAACAAAGAAAACAATACAAAAAATCAATGAGACCAGGAGCTGGCTTTTTGAAAGAATAAACAAGATAGATAAACCACTGGCAAGACTCACAAAGAAAAAAAAAGAAAAAAACACCCAAATAAATAGGATCACAAATGAAAGGAGAGATATTACAATAGAACCTAAAGAAATCTGAGACATCATGAGGGATCACTATGAAAAAGTGATTCGTTAGAGAACCCAGAAAAAATTGACAGATTTCTGGAAAAATATTATCTCCTGAGACTTAATAAGGAGGAAGTAGAAACCTAAGCAGGCCAATCACATGCAAGGAAATTGAAACCATAGGAGAAAGTCATGAAATTTTCCTATATGTGGATGTAAATGGAATCTATTATGTTGAGTGAAATAAGTCAGAGAGAGAGAGAGATAGACTCAGAATAATCTCACTCATCTATGGATTTTAAAAGAAATTAAAGACATTACTGTAATAAGGTCCAGAGACAATAGAGTTAAAGGCTGGAAGGGCTGGCTCACAATTTGAAGCCCACTACAAAAAGTGGTAAATGTTGTTAGGGAAATAACTACACTAACAACTAGAATGGCAATGTTAGAATGAGAGAAGTAGAATGCTTGTCGTGAATATAGGCAGGGGTGCAGGAGGGGGGACATTGTTGGTAGGAATGTTGCACTCGTGAAGGGGGGTATTCTGTTTATGACTGAAACCCAACTACAAACATGCTTGTAATCATGATGCTTAAATAAAGATTTATAAAAAATAAAATAAAATAAAATAAAACAAGCGCCATAAAAGAAACTCCACAAACATAAAAGTTCAGGACCAGATGGTTTTACAGGTGAATTCTATCAAACAATCAGAAAAAAATTACTACCATTAATCCTCAGGCTCTTCCAAAACATTGAAAAGACAGGAATCTCTCCTAACTTTTTTATGAGGTTAATAGCATGCTCATTCCAAAAGTTGACAAAGATACCGCCAAGAAAGAAAACTACAGACCAATCTCACTAATGAACATGGATGAAGAAATCCTTAACAAAAGCTTAGCAAACCGAATCAAACAACACATCAAAAAGATTATACACCATGACCAAGTGGGTTTCATCCCAGGGATACAAGGATGGTTCAATATATGTAAATTAATCAACATTATTCACCACATCAACAAAAAGAAAGACTTAAAAGTCACATGATCATATCAATTGACACAGAGAAGGCATTTGATAAAATCCAACACCCATTTATGATGAAACACTCAGCAAAGTAGGGTTGGAAGAAACCTTCCTCAAGATAGTTACAGCTATCTCTAAAAAGCCCACAGCCAACATTATCCTTAATGGCAAAAAACTGAAAGCATTTTTTACTAAGGTCAAGTGTTGGGTTCCATTTACACCTTGATTGGTTATCGGTGGATCCTCCAAGGGCTCCCAGAATAAGAAATTGATTCCCATTTCTCTATCCCCTTGTGGGGGAGGAGATCTTGGTAGTATTTATCCACAGCAAATAATCCACACAGACAGGAGAGTAAAGGGGTAAGAAGGTTGCGTGCAGAGTCCTTTGTCAGCCTACTACCAGCTCCAAAAAGAACCTGGAGCTAGCTCATAAACTCTACCAAAAGACCCCGAGCACTTCGCTCACAATTTATTAGGCTCTCAACAGCGCCCCCATCTGGAAGGTAAAGGTGGGACAAGAGCCAGAGATGATAATCTTATGGAAATGCTTTCATATATAACAGTCAAGGCAAGGCTGTCCACTGTCTCCACCTTATTCAACATAATTTTAGAAGTCCTAAAAATAGCAATCAGAAAAGAGAAGGGAATCAAATGAATCCAAATAGGGAAAGAGGAAGCCAAACTATCTCTATTTGCAGATGATAAGATGATACATCAAAAAATCTAAAGAGTCCACAGAAAAGCTCCTAGAAACAATAACCAATACAATAAAGCAAAGCCAAGTCACAAAAGACAGTAGCATTCCTCTATACAAATAGTGAACCAGAGGAGAAATATATAGAGTCTATCTCATTTATTTATTTTTTTAAAGCTGATTTAATTACTTATTTTGTTTTTGGGGTCACACCCAGCAATGCTCAGGAGTTACTCCTGACTCTGTGCTCAGACATCGCTCCTGGCAGGCTCAAGGGACCATCTGGGATGCCGAGGATCAAACCCCAGTCCATTCCAGGTCAGTCAAGTGCAAGACAAATGCCCTACTGCTCTGCTATTGCTAAGGCCTAGAGTCTATCTCATTTAAAATAGTATCTAAAAATATCAAGTACCTAGGAATAAACCTAAAAGAAAGGTGAAAGACTTATACCATGAAAACTTTAAAAACGCTTCAGAGGGGCCGGAGAGATAGCATGGAGGTAAGGCCTTTCATGCAGAAGGTCATTCGTTTAAATCCCAGCATCCCATATGGTCCCCCAAGCCTGCCAGGAGTGATTTCTGATCACAGAGCCAGGAGTAACCCCTGAGTGCTGCCGGGTGTGACCCAAAAACAAACAAACAAAAAAAAAACTGCTTCAGAAAGAAATTGAAGAAGACCTAAGGAATTGGGAGAACATCTCATGCTAATAATTAGGAAGCATCAACATCATCAACATGACCATTTTACCTAAATTACTATATATATTCAATGTAATTCTTCCTATCCAAATTTAGTCATTTTTTAAAGAATCAGAACAATCAATTATAAAGTTCGTGTGAAACCACAAAAGACCTATGTTAGCCAAATTCATATTGAAAAAGAAGAAACTGGGTGGCATTTCTTTACCTAACCTGAAACTTTACTATAAATTCATAGTGACAAAACAGCATGGTACTGGAACAAAGAAAGAGTCTCAAACCAATGGGTCAGAATAGACTATGCAGTGACATACCCTTAAATATATGGTCAAGTAATATTTGACAAAGGAGCTAAGAATTTGAAATGGATCCTGAGTGCAGAGCCAGGAGAAGTCTTTTGCACCACACATTTTGTACCCTCCCCCCAACAATAAATTTTATACTGAAAAAAAAAAAAGAATTTTAAATGGAATAGACATTCTCTTCAACAAATGGGTACTACCTGATTCTGCTTCCACCATTGGTTGGTATCTGATCCCACCATTGGGTGGTACCTGACTCTGGGGGATAAAAACAAGGGTCTGTGGAAGGCCGAGGCTTTTTTGCTGGAACTGAAGCTGAGTCTTTAGACTTCAGTCTTATCCACCGAATAAAGCTAATATTTCCACGAGTCTGACTGTGAGCTGTTTACCCACTGTTTCACCTCAGAACCGTCGGCTAGACAGGGTGGCAGATGTGTGCTCCGAGCTGGAAGAGAAAGGCCTCATCCTCCATCCCTCCATCAGTCAACCTCTTCAGGGGCTGACTTGCAACAGATGTGTGCATGAGTAGGTAGTTGGGTGGATGGGCAGGGGGATGACAAACAGACCCATATGTTTATAAGTATATTTCCCATCAAAATTACATGCCTACTCAAATGATCCATGGAAAATTCAATACCTGTCAGTAGAGAAAAACATGAAAATAAGACATTGACCCTAGAAAATATAAAATAGCTAAAAGTTAAAGAATAAAGGAATGGTGAAGTTATAGACACTCTTTTCAAACATGAAAGAATTCAACATGTGACTTTATTAAGGGATTATATGGGTACCAAGGTGAGGTTGAAACCATCGGTAGAATAGGGGTACTGTCACTAGGGATGTAACATCATTTGGGAGCAGAAGATCAGCAAAAGGAGAGCCCGAGCACATTGTCCAATTGAGATCGGTGTCAGAAGGAACAGTCAAAGGTAAAATTAAGGGCAGGGAAGTTCCGGCTTCTCACAGATCCAAGCAATTTCCGAAGTACACGGGATATCATTCCAGCCATCATCAAGCAGCTCGGCACAGTCCTCATTGTTAATGTCATTGGGTTCTCCTCGTTTCCAGTAGCTGTGAACACCAGCAGAGGTATGAACCTCCTTCACAGACTGCAAACTCAGCCCAACCCAACCCACTTGAAGGAGCAAGTTCTTGGGAATAAGTTGGTTAATTATAAAAAAAAAAGGGGGGGGGTGGGGGAGGAGGGAAAGGATGTGGAACCGATTCCAACATCAGAGGAGGAGGAATTCCAAGATTGGAAATGCAAACTGCATTCCAGAAATGCAAATGCAAATCAGAATAAAAATTCTGATGTTTGCAAAAGGATATGATGCATGCTGTATCTTCCCAGATAGACTTCCCTGACTAATAAAACTCAGTCCTCAGAATAGAGGAAGGAAGATTCCTCTTTCTGCCTGAAGGCACAGCTGCCTACAGCCACACCCAACACCCTATGACTTAAATAAGGTTAGGCTTCAAAACTCGATTTATCAAACTGCCAAGCCTCCCACTTGCTCTAAATCTAAAGATCCTGGATCATGCAGTCATATGTCTAGCCACACAATACTTCCAAATATCATCGTGCTGTCAGGCCAATAGGATCACTGCAATTTAATGAAAAGTTAACCAAATTTATTGAGCCTAAACATGATCACAAAAGGTCCAGCTATACCTAACATCTAATACATTCTCAGAAAATAACTTTAGGAACATCATTGAGAAATATAACAATGATCAGATATTGATTCTTATTTTTTTCCACACCCCTCATTTCAGGGATTCCTCTTAGTTTTAAACTCAGGGATCATAGCTGGAAACTTGGGCATATGGGATCAAACCCAGGTTTATTGTATGCAAGGCAAGTGCTTTACCCACTGTACTTTTACTCTGGCCCCACAAATGCACACTTATTGATCTAAGTTTTGATCATTCTATTTGTCTTTGTGTTGTAACATGTAAGAGGAAGTTAATTCACATAATTTCAAGGGAGATGGCTCGGTGATGGTAGGGACTGAGGACATTGGTGGAGAAAGTTTGTCACACTGGTGATGGGATTATGTTGGAACATTAAATGCCTGAAACAACTATATTGTTAACTTGGTAAATCGTAGTATTATAATAAATTTGAAATTCAGGTGGCTACATCCCAAGAAAGAATCAAAATATATTCCCCATCCAAAGTGGAGCCTAGCATCTTCTTTTACCTCAGCTCCTGAAGTGAACTTATATATGAAGCTGAGAAACATTCATTGCTTTCCTACTTGTCCTCTTCCAGACATCGTTGGATGTTTTTCCCTGATTCAGTCACTAGTCTGTGTCTCTGAGGGCTCACCTGTCACGAAGAGGAGTCTTATCCACCCATTCCCAGGATGACTCATTGTGATGGTCTGTAAGTCCAATCCAGGTTTTCTTATCATGCCGGATCTCCCAAAGCTGCAGGAATTCCTGGAAATAGAAAGATGAAGATGAGGCAGATCTAAACATTCTCTTTACAATTTTATACCCAGGGAAGTTCCTCCTGTGGTTCAGCCTGTCTTCAGCTGCACAAGATGACTTTTCAGTGGAATTGTGTATGTGTGTTTCAGTAAAACACGTGTGTGCATTATCAAAAACATGTATGAGTGTGCACTGGTTCATAAGGTGGTTAGAGATACCTCTAAGACTCACTGCCTCTCCAAACTACAATTCCTTTTGTATGTATTTTCTCTGGGACCACCTCCAGAGCACCACTCTAGAAAGCTACTTCTTGCTCCAGGAAGCCTTCCCTGACTGCATGTCTTGATATGCATACTGTCCTCTCAGTCCTCAGATTCTAGTAGTTTGAAGAAGGTGGGAGAAGGTCTTGACAGCAGTCACAGGGGGGACCCCAGGAGGACCTTCAGAACCTACTGAGCCTACTCAGTGTAGCTTTGTCTTTAATTTCTCTGATAATCAATGGTGGAGAGATATTACTAATGTACCTATTGGCAACCTGTGTGTCTTCTTTGAGCAAGTTCTTGCTTTTGGAAGTTTGTTTGAGTTTGGATGTGAGGCTTCGGTAGTGCCTTCCATATTTTGGATTTTTGTTTTCTAGCAAATAGACCAATATTTTCTGCCCATTTGGTGGGCTAATATGGTCTCCCAGTCTGTGAGGATTTCTATTGTTCTAGTCATTATTTCTTTGGAGGTACAGGACTCTTAACTGATGTTGATTAGTACATATCTTAACATAGAGATATACACCTCCTCCTCCTTACTGTTGACGATCACCAACTTGGCTTTCAGGCGCTCACAGGCTTTGGAAGCATAGAACCAGTTGCTCTGAGACCTGGAGAACCAGTAGCAGTTTCCTTGGAAGGACTCCCAGCCCAATGGACAAGGCCAGCAGAGCCTCTCTGGGGAGAAGGGGAGGATCAGATGCAAGGGACTGGGCTGGGTCCTAGCATGCTTCAGCAGTTCAGAGACTGGGACCCCAATGGAATGGCTCCAGAAGTCCCAACTCTCCTCAGACTTGCATCCTTGAAGGCTTTAGTAGCATTGGATCAATCGTACAGTGATGAGGGTGTTTGCCTTGCACTTCATTGACCCATGTTCTAGTCCTGATCTCCCAAAAGTTTCCTCCAACCCCCTCAAGGAGTGATCCCTGAGCACAAAGCCAGGAAATCAGCCCTAAGCATCACAGAGGGAGGCACCAACACCCTCATAAAAGAAGCTGGAATTAACCCCATTGCTCCTTCTGAACTTGATCTTGAATTTGACTTACCCAGAGTGACATTCAACTGGGCCATCTGTTGTCTGATCTTAATCAGATCGTCCTGGATCTGATTCCGAGAATCCACAACTGCAGACAAGGACGCAATGATTAGGCACCAACTGTATGCAGTGAGGTGAGGCCAAATCCTCTCACTGAATCCGCAAAGCCCATTGAAAGAGGAGTAGAGTGAGGCTCTCAGAGCAATTCACCAACTCGGAGTTTCAACCTCTTTTCCTACCTTTCCTCCTTTACCTGAACTGGAGTCTCCCTCCAAGTCCAGAAGCCTAGGTTCCCCCCCACCCACTGGACCATGTAATGTCCAGGTCCTCACCTGAGCTTAGACTCTTCTGATTTCCCCAAGTACAGCTCTGCAGGGATTGGTGGACCCTGAAGACTAACAACAGAACAGGGAAGCCTCCTTCAGTGGCTCCCAAATAGTGCATGACTCCATGTCATCGCCTGAGGATAATAGAGTTTCAGCTTCCACAATGACTCTGATCTATATCCATAAAAGGAAACAATCCAAGACAGGATGCAGAGGGTGCCACATCACACTGCTGGGGTCTCGGAGCCCAATTTCTACTCATTTGGGGAAGATAGGATTGTCAAGATAGCACAGCATGGAGGGCACTTGCATTGCATGCAGCTGACCCATCTTGGATCCCCAGTTTCCCAGGAGTGATTCCTGAGCACACAGCAAGGAGTAACCCCCTCACCATGTGTAAACTCCCCCAAAATAAGGAAAAGGAGAAAAGTACTTCCCAGAGAGAAATCTCAGTGTGTGTAGGGACCCTTGCTGCCTTGAACTCACCCTGGACCAGTACAATGATGAGACCCAGGAAGAAGCTCAAAGAGATGAAAACCTGGAGGTGACCAAGCCTGATCCTAGGCAGGTGTCCTGCGGGAAGGGCAGGGACAGGACTGAGACTCATGCCCTCCCTTGCCCCAAGTGCCCACATGAGGCACTACCTGGCCACCCTCTTCCTCAGGTGACTGAACATCCCCACCCCAAGTACCTGACCATCTTTTCCTTAAGTTCTGGAACAGTCCAGCTTTGTTCTCAATCATGTCCATGTCCCCAAATGTCTCCTGCTCTGCATAGGACAAACACATACTGAGTCTATTACCAGCCAAACCCAATTCTCTGGATGCAAAGCCAGAACTATCCTGGGCTTCTCCAGAACTTCAAAACTCTATGTTCCAATATCTGCCAGCCTCACCTGGATCTCCAGGTCCTTTGGGGGTAAACATCTCAGCCATCTTGCTCTCTTCTCCCTGCTCTGTTGTTTCACGGCTTGCTTGGGATTCTCTAATTTATATAATTCAGAGGTTGGTCTGTCCTGATTGGTTCCCAAATTTGCTCTTTTCTCAAAAAGGAGAACAATAGACGGGTTGACAGTATCACTTTTCCAGGAAAAGTCGAGGGGTGAGGAAAGAGACAAAATTCCTGACACAGCTGGGAGAACAAACATTGGGTGGGGCATTTCTTTTTTTTTTTTTTTCTCTTTCCCTCGTGACTGAGTCCAAAGTAATCAAGCTCAAATATCTGCTAAATTTATTTCTGGGTTTCCCTCGACCTCTGATTTCTTGAGGTCCCCTCAATCCTTCCCATCACTAACCTCAGCAAAATCCTAAATGCTGGTGGTGGAATACGTGCAGTGGTGAAGGGCTGGGTGTTGAGACATTGTATGAGTGAAATTCAACCGTGAACCACTTGATAATCGTGTAACTAGCTCACAGTAATTCAATGAGAAAAACTAAGTATTAAAAAAAAACTTGGCTGGAGCAATAGTATAGTGGGTAGAGTGTTTGCCTTGCAGCAGCTGACCTGGGTTCAATCCTGACATCCCATATGGCCCTCCAAGCCTGCCAGGGGTAATTCCTGAGAGAAGAGCCAGCAAGTAACCCCTGAGCACCACTGGATATGGCCCCAAAGAGACAAAAAAGAAAACTCAAGCTAGCCACACAACTGTTACTATCAAAACCCAAGGAATAGAGGCGTCACATGGAGTCAGACAACCCAAAATTTGCATTGATGAAGAAAATAGGACCCTACCCATGTTTCTTTTTTATTAATAACATTTTAAAATTAATTTATTTAAAGAAAATGCATTACATAGTTGACATAACTGATAATAATACATTTTAGGAAGACCAAAAGCAATATGTTTTTTGTTTGTTTGTTTGGTTGGTTTTTCGGTCACATCCAGAAGTGCTCAGGGGTTACTCCTGGCTCTACGCTTAGAAATCGCTCCTGGAAGGCTCAGGGGACCACATGGAATGCCAGGATTTGAACCACCGACCTTCTGCATGCAAAGCAAACACCTTACCTCCATGCTATCTCTCCGGCCCCACAAAATGTTTTTGTTTTGTTTTGTTTTTTTGTTTTTTTGGGGGGGGGGGTTTTGGGCCATACCCGGCGGTGCTCAGGGGTTACTCCTGGCTGTCTGCTCAGAAATAGCTCCTGGCAGGCACGGGGGACCATATGGGACACCGGGATTCGAACCAACCACCTTTGGTCCTGGATCGGCTGTTTGCAAGGCAAACGCCACTGTGCTATCTCTCCGGGCCCACCCACAACATGTTTAAAAAAAAATAGAAAATTGAAAGAAAAACTAAAGAGGGGGCTGGAGAGATAGCATGAAGGTAGAGTGTTTGCTTTGCATGCAGAAGAACAGTGGTTAAAATCCCGGCATTACATATGGTCCCCTGAGCCTGCCAGGAGCGATTTCTGAGCAGAGAGTCAGGAGAAACCCCTGAGCGCAGCCGGGTGTGACCCAAAAACCAAAAAAAAAAAAAAGACAGAAAGAAGAAAGAAAGAAAGAAAGAAAGAAAGAAAGAAAGAAAGAAAGAAAGAAAGAAAGAAAGAAAGAAAGAAAGAAAGAAAGAAAGAAAGAAAGAAAGAAAGAAAGAAAGAAAGAAAGAAAGAAAGAAAGAAAGAAAGATAGAAAGAAGAAAGAAGAAAGAAAGAAAGAAAGAAAGAAAGAAACAAAGAAAGAAAGAAATAAAGAAAGAAATAAATAAAGAAAGAAAGAAAGAAACAAAGAAAGAAAGACAGAGAGAGAGATAGAAAGAAAGAAAGAAAGAAAGAAAGCGAGGTCGGGGGCTGGCGAGGTGGTACTAGAGATAAGGTGTCTGCCTTGCAAGTGCTAGCCAAGGAAAGATCACAACAGCGATTTGATCCCCTAGCATCCCATATGGTCCCCCCAAGCCAGGGGCAATTTCTGAGCGCTTAGCCAGGAGTAACCCCTGAGCATCAAATGGGTGTGGCCCAAAAACAAACAAACAAACAAACAAACCAAAAAAAGGAAAGAAAGAAAGAAAGAAAGAAAGAAAGAAAGAGAAAGAAAGAAAGAAAGAAAGAAAGAAAGAAAGAAAGAAAGAGAGAGAGAGAGAGAGAGGGAGGGAGGGAGGGAGGGAGGGAGGAGGGAGGGAGGGAGGAAGAAGGAAGGAAGGAAGGAAGGAAGGAAGGAAGGAAGGAAGGAAGGAAGGAAGGAAGGAAGGAAGGAAGGAAGAAGGAAGGAAGGAAGGAAGGAAGGAAGGAAGAGAAGAAAGAAGAAAGAAAGAAAGAAAGAAAGAAAGAAAGAAAGAAAGAAAGAAAGAAAGAAAGAAAGAAAGAAAGAAAGAAAGAAAGAAAGAAAGAAAGAAAGAAAGAAAAAGAAAGGGAAAGAGGGAAAGAAAGGGAACAAAGAAAAACTAAAGAGATGGAAGAGAAAGGAAAGAATATCTTTGAAAACTATTGACTCACAATGAATTTATTGTGCACCAGCAGAAAGTTTAGTAAGCTCTTCTTTAAAAAATAAAAAAGGATAAGAGTTAAATAAATATAGCAATAATGGTGTGAGAGTGGCAATTGTTGTTTGCATAGGCCCAGCAAAATATGAGTAAAATGGGAAAAAAAAAAAAAAAAACCTTGTCCTAAATACAAAGAGACCCTATTTCTGAAGTGCTCTGACATAAGACTGACTCTGGGTTCCAGGCATACTAGATTGTCCAACCCCTGAGTGGTCATGGTGAAATTTTTTTCACACATTAGCTGTTGTTATCCAGTTTCTGTAGTTAAAGATTCTGGTTTCTGTGCCAGAAGGATTATGGTTTCTATGTTTCATCGAAGTCAGGATGTGGAGAATCCTCCAGTTTCACCTCACCATCAAATGTGGAGCAATCTGCCCTGCAAGCAAGTTGCTGCTGTCGCTGAGTTATCTGGGTGTTAAGGGAACACTCCTAGGAATAAAGTCAATGCCAGGGTAGCGGCAGGGTCTCCCCTGGTAGAGGTTTGCCTCCTGGTGATGTTGTAGACAATTGTGGTTGTTCCATAGATGCTCAATGATTCAGGAATGTATGGGCAATGCCCATTCTTTGGAGGCTTGAGCCAAGTCATTATGCCAGTGTTCAGGGTATAAGGCCTAACTGCATTACAAAAATTTGTGTTTCTATCTGTATTAGATAATAACTTTTTGCATATGTAGTATTTTTCCATTTTAATGCACCTATGCAAAAAGTAATAATGCCACCATGTATTATTGGTACCTCTGGGGAGCCAAGGGAACAAGTCCAACAATCCCCTTAACTTGGTTCTAACATGAATTCTAAAGCAAAAGACGCTTCTACCATAATTCCTTGTTGAACAGATCACAAAGAAAGAAAGGAAAACAAGCAAAAAAAAATACAGTGGGCACAATTGTCACTGTATAAGGGGATATTCGATAAGAGTTATAGCAGTTAAGGGAATACATCTAGGATATTTAAAGGAAATATGCATGCCCCTTTTATGTCATTAGAAATAGTCAGGAGGAGGATGCTGAATCCTGGACGCCACTTTGCTCTGTTATTTGGCCTTCTAGAGTCTGCAAAATGACTGCCAGCAGTTCCATATCAGGAAATGCCTTTGAATGGGAACTAATCAGAAACCTAGTATGGTAGCAAACACAGTTACACAGTGAAGGAAGGTGGAGGGCATGAGGCTGCTGAGAGTACATAAGAAGGAATAGAGTACTTGTTTCTTCTCAGCCTGAGAGTCTATATTTTCACTTTGGCAGCGGGCTGGCAGCTAGCTTGGGTGGGGATAATAATGTGCTTCATAGGAAGCCAAGAACTGAGGGTAAAAATGGTTAAATGTGGGGTAATAGGCGGTGGGAGAGAGGGAGTAAAAGACTAAAAGTGAGCTTCTGGGTGGTGAGCCAAGGTGGGAAGGAAAGTATACAACATAGACGTTCTGTATATGACAGATTAAACCCAATGATATCCAAATAATTGTTTATACTTTCAGTGTGGGGGCACTAGCCCCTGCTTGGTTTCATAATGGACAGGGGTAGGAAGGAAAGTTGCTGGATACTTCCTAAAGCCAGCACCTATTTTGCTCTTATGCTGCCATTCCCCATGCTGGCAAAAACTCCTGGCTCCCAGAAAGGAAAGAGACCCCTTAAGAGCTGGAAGCTCGGAAGTTCGCCACCCTCGCCCAAACCCTCCCTCCGGAGCTGAGTGGGAAATAGGGAAAGCCTGGGGTCCCCTTTAAACTCCTGTCGGGACCCACCTCATTGGTCCCCTGGGCATGTGGCCCAGTGGTTACCCTGGAGTACCAGAGAAAGGAGGTAGAAGGCAGCTGGGGTGACCCAAGCCCTACATCCCTTTTAGGCCTGGTTAAAAAAAAAAAACAAAAAACCTTTAGCATGGCAGAGGCCTGCCATTCCCCAGGCTGGCAAAAACACCCGGCTCCCAGGAAGGAAAGAAATCCTTCAAGAGCTGGAAGCCCAGAAGTTCACCACCCTTACCCAAACCCTCCCTCCGGAGCCGGGTGGGAAATGGGGAAAGTCTGGGACTCCTTTTAAACTCCTCTTCGGGACCCACCTCACTGGTCCCTTGAGTGTGTGTCCCAGTGGTAGCCCTAGAGTACCAGAGGAAGGATATTAATAACATTTTAACAGAATAACCATTAGGACACAATTTCCAAAGTTGTTCATGATTGAGCTTCAGTCATACAAAGTCCAGCATCCTTCACCAGTACACACTTCCCATCACCAAAGTCTCCAGTTTCTATCCTGCCCTTCACCTTGCCTGTCTCTGTGGCAGAAATTCTCTTTCTCTCTTTCCTTTTAGGCAATCTGTTACTGAGAGTAACAATATCATGCACATAACTTTACCTCCTGTCATTATCCACTTTTATTTTATTTCTTTTATTTTTGCATCACCCATTTCTTGTCCAGAATGATAATTTCCAACTATCCTTGTCATAGTGCTCCCTTCTCATAGTATCATAGTACTCAATGTGCTCTCTGTAGCAAACTTCCTATCATGGACTCGTCCTCCTTTGGGTATTATTAACATACTATCTTTTATCCCTAATATCCCACAAATGAGTGCAGTCATTCTATGTTTCTTGCTCCAACTCTTTTCTCAGGATAATCCACTCTGTCTCCATCTATACAGAAGCAAATTTCATGACTTCATTATTTTCCTAATGACTGAATAGTATTCCATTGTGTAGTTGTACCACAGTTTCTCTATAGGCTCTCACTCAACCACACTGTAAACCCACTCACTTCAAAAAGGTGAACACCAGAAGACTCTTATGGCCCCTAGTCAGCCATAAGGCTATAAGAGGACTATTGTCCTTTTAAGGGTGAAGATGTCAGTTACCAGATGCCTGGCCCCTGTAACTGCCACAGGAGGACAGTTGGCCCAAGGGTATACAAAGCTGAGGTTGAAGTGCAAAGGCCACTGCCCCTGCAGAATTGCTCCTGCTGGATGTTCACTGTCAAATTGCTAGAGAAACTGCCAGACTCCCTGCTCCTGCTGCCTTTTTCTGCTTCTGCTACTGTTTCCCTTTCTTTGATCCTTTCCCTGGCTGACTCCTTTCTTTGGACCCAACCTTGCTTACCCCCTTTCTTTCTCTCTCTCTCTCTGCCTAAGGTACTGGCTCTAAGGCCCCTGACCTTTTTTCTTTTACTTTACCTCAATTACACCCTCTTTCTAACTCTCTCTTGCTTGGGTTTTGATTTGCCCTGACAGGGATGTCCTAGAAATGTTCTCATTTTTGTTTGTTTGTTTGTTTGTTTTTTGGTTTTGGTTTTTGGGCCACACTCAGTGACACTCAGGGGTTACTCCTGGCTATGCGCTCAGAAATCGCTCCTGGCTCAGGGGACCATATGGGACACTGAGGATCAAACCCAGGTTCGTCCTGGGTCAGTCACGTGTAAGACAAATCTCTACTGCTGCGCTATCACTCCAGCCACCTTACTTTGTCATTTTGAGAACTGAAGAAATGGATTCCTGGCATGATTATTTTCATGAAGTGGTCCTGATGCTTCCTTGTAAAATTGTAGGCTTGGAGATTTATGCTTCTCTACTCTCCTTACAGATGCCTGCAAGTATCCCCATCAGATATTCCTTTATGTTTAATTTTAGGGTCACATCCAATGGTGCTCAGGGCATGTATCCAGGTTTTTAGCTCAAGGATCACTCTTGGTGGAACTCAAAGGGCCCGATGGGGTACTGAGGATTGAACCCACATTGGTCATATGCAAGGCAAGTGCCCTCTCTGCTGTAATATTTTTATTGTGACCAATATGAATTAGTCTTTCACAGTCCTATTTAAGGTACATAGTGACAGCGAATTAGGGCCATTTCCACCACCCTTGTTGTCCTCCCTCCACTCCTATTTGGGGTGCATGCATCCCATCCCATACCTCCATCCTTTGCACCCTGTACTGCTGGTGTATCCAGACCTTTTGTATATAAGTTGTTATATCAACATTCTACAGAAGGAACTCTCACCTTTGTTCACAGCCCAGTCTTGGGAGCATGAACTCTACTGGGTTCTCTGGAGTAATGAAATCTGAGTTCTTCCACTTCTCCAAGCACATCCCTGGGTTTCTTACTGGCTCTTGGTGAGAATTTCTGAAACAGCTTCTGAAACCTTGGAGGAAGCACTAACCCCTTCTTTCAGATTGGTATTTCTGCTCAGTAGAAAAAGTCATGAGGGCTAAAAGAAGATAGGACAATGGGAGGGAGCTGGCCTTGCACTCAGCTAATCTGGGCTCAATTTTTCAGCATCCCATAGGGTGCCCTTGGGGTTCCATTATAAGTAATTTCTAAGTGAAGGGCCAGGAGGTATCCCTGAGCACCTACAGGTGTGGCTCTAAAACACATTTTTAAAAGTCTTAAGGGAAGGAGGCCATGGTCAGTGGGACTGTCATTTCACCCAAATCCCAAATGGCTCTGTGTGTAAAGCTCAGGAGCCAAAGTGGGAGAGAATCTGAAAGAGGCATCCCCCTCTCCCAAGTTCTCTGGGAGAGTAGTGCCAGCAGCAGGAACAGAAAATGTGAGAAGCTCACTTCGTCTTCCAAGCTGGGACCGTTTACTTTGAGCTTCTCCACTTCCCTGTCAAGTTTTCGTGAATCCATGACTTCCGCCTTCTTCCTGCCAAAGAGTCAGTAGGTGGGCCGACCCTACAATCACAGGCAGGACAAGGTAAGGGCTGTTATAGGGAATCCTGCTGCACATCATTGGACAGAGATTTCTTTATTTTTTGTTGTTGTTGTTTTTTGTTTTTTTGTTTTTTGTTTTTTTTTGGGGGGGGCCACACCCAGCAGTGCTCAGAGGTTACTCCTGGCTGTCTGCTCAGAAATAGCTCCTGGCAGGCACGGGGGACCATATGGGACACCGGGATTCGAACCAAGATTTCTTTATTTTTTAATACTTTAACCTTTTATTTTATTTTTTTAATTCTTTTTTTGGTTTGTTTTTTGTTTTTCGGGCCACATCCATTAGATGCTCCAGGGTTACTCCTGACTAAGAGCTCAGAAATTGCCCCTGGCTTGGGGGAACCATATGGGACGCTGGGGGATCGAACCACGGTCGCGATCTTTTCTTGGCTAGCACTTGCAAAGCAGACACCTTACCTCAAGCGCCACCTCGCTGGCCCCTTTTATTTTATTTTATATGTAAATCTTTATTTAAGCACCATGATTACAAGCATGTTTGTAGTTGGGTTTCAGTCATAAACAGAATACCCCCTTCACCAGTGCAACATTCCCACCACCAATGCCCACCTCCTCCTCCCTCTGCCTGTATTATCGACAGGCATTCTACTTTTCTCATTCTTTAACATTGCCATGCTAGTTGTTATTTCCCTAACAGCATTCACCACTCATTGTGGTGAGCTTCAAATTGTGAGCCAGTCCTTCTGGCCCTTCCAGCCCTTAATTAACTCTATTGTCTCTGGGCCTTATTACAGTAATGTCTTTAATTTTTCTTAAAACCCATAGATCAGTGAGACTAATCTGTGTCTATCTCTCTCCCTCTGACTTATTTCACTTAGCATAATAGATTCCATGTACATCCATGTATAAAAAAAATTTCAGGACTTCATCTTCCTAATGGCTGCATAATATTCCATTGTACCAAAGTTTTTTTTTTTAGCCATTTATCTGTTGAAGGGCATGTTGGTTGTTTCCAGAGTCTGGCTATTGTAAATAGCACTGCAATGAATATAGGGGTGAGGAAGGGATCTTTGAATTGTATTTTTGTGTTCCTGGGTTATATTCCTAGGAGTGGAATAGCTGGATCATATGGGAGTTTAATTTCCAGGTTTTTTTTTGAGGATTCCCCATATTGTTTCCCATAAAGGCTGGACTAGATGGCATTCCCACCAGCAGTGAATCAAAGTTTCTTTCTCTCCACATCCTTGCCAGCACTGATTGTTTCTGTTCTTTGTGATGTGTGCCAATCTCTGTGGTGTGAGATAGTACATAATTTTAGTTTTGATTTGCATCTCCCTGATAATTAGTGATGCAGAACATTTTTTCATGTGTCTTTTGGCCCTTTGTATTTATTCTTTGAGAAAATGTCTGTTCATTTCTTCTCCCCATTTTTTGATGGGTTAGATTTTTTCTTAAGTTCTGTCAGCACTTTGTATATTTTTGATATTAGCCCCTTGTCTGATGGGTATTGAGTGAATAGTTTCTCCCATTCTGTGGGTGGCTTTTGTATCTTAGGCATTATTTTCTTTGATGTGCAGAAGCTTCTCAGCTTAATATAGTCCCATCTGTTTATCTCTGCTTCCACTTGTTTGGAGAATGCTGTTTCCTCCTTGAATATGCCTTTAGTCTCAATGTCATATAGTGTTTTACCTACGTGTTTTTCTATATACCTTATGGTTTCAGGGCTGATATCAAGGTCTTTAATCCATTTGGATTTAATATTTGTGCATGGTGTTAGATGGGGGACTCTTGCAAACCTTCCACACTTAAATAAGATTGAGGTAACATATCTAAACAGCCCCATCATTATTGAGGAAATTAAAATGGTGATCAAAAATCTTCCCAAAAACAAAAGCCCAAGCCCAGATGGATTCACTAATGCATTCTTTCAAACCTTTCTTTTTAAAAAAATTTTTTTTATTTAAACACCTTGATTACAAACATGATTGTGGTTGGGTTTCTGTCATGTAAAGAACATCCCCCATCACCAGTGCAACATTCCCATTACCAGTGTCCCAAATCTCCCTCCTCCCCACCCCACCCCTGCCTGTACTCTAGACAGGCTTTCTATTTCCCTCATACATTCTCATTGTTAGGATAGTTCTCAATGTAGTTATTTCTCCAACTAAACTCATCACTCTTTGTGGTGAGCTTCATAAGGTGAACTGGAACTTCCAGCCCTCCTCTCTTTTATCTCTGAAAATTATTGCAAAAGTGTCTTTTATTTTTCTTAAAACCCATAGATGAGTGAGACCATTCTGCATCTTTCTCTCTCTCTCTGACTTATTACACTCAGCATAATAGATTCCATGTACATCCATGTATAGGAATATTTCATAACTTCATTTCTCCTGATGGCTGCATAATATTCCATTGTGTGTATATGTACCACAGTTTCTTTAGCCATTCATCTGTTGAAGGGCATCTTGGTTGTTTCCAGAGTCTTAATATGGTAAATAGTGCTGCAAAGAATATAGGTGTAAGGAAAGGATTTTTGTATTGTATTTTTGTGTTCCTAGGGTATATTCCTAGGAGTGGTATAGCTGGGTCGTATGGGAGCTCGATTTCCAGTTTTTGGAGGAATCTCCATATCGCTTTCCATAAGGGTTGAACTAGACGGCATTCCCACCAGCAGTGGATAAGAGTTCCTTTCTCTCCACATCCCCGCCAACACTGTTTATTCTCATTCTTTGTGATGTGTGCCATTCTCTGTGGTGTGAGGTGGTACCTCATAGTTGTTTTGATTTGCATCTCCCTGATGATTAGTTATGTAGAGCATTTTTTCATGTGCCTCTTGGCCATTTGTATTTCTTCTTTATCAAATTATCTGTCCATTTCTTCTCCCCATTTTTTGATGGGATTAGATTTTTTTTCTTGTAAAGTTCTGTCAGTGCCTTGTACATTTTGAATATTAGCCCCTTATCTGATGGGTATTGGGTGAATAGTTTCTCCCACTCAGTGGGTGGCTCTTGTATTCTGGGCACTTTGTCCTTTGAGGTGTAGAAGCTTTTCAGCTTAATATATTCCCATCTGTTAATCTCTGCTTTCACTTGTTTGGAGAATGCCATTTTCTCCTTGAAGATGCCTTTACTCTCAATGTCATGGAGTGTTTTATCTATGTGTTGTTCTATATACCCATGGTCTCAGGTCTGATATCAAGGTCTTTAATCCATTTGAATTTTACCTTCATACATGATGTTAGCTGGGGGGTCTAAATTCAATTTTTTTCAAGTGGCTAGCCATTTGTGCCAACCCCACTTGTTGAAGAGGTTTTCTTTGCTCCATTTAGGATTTCTTGCTCCTTTACAAAAATTAGGTGATTGTATGTCTGGGGAACATTCTCTGAGTATTGAAGCCTATTTCACTGATTTGAGGTGCTGTCTTTATTCCAATGCCATGCTGTTTTTGATAACTATTGCTTTGTAATACAGTTTAAAGTTGGGGAAAGTAATGCCTCCCATATTCTTTTTCCCAATGATTGCTTTAGCTATTCGAGGGTGTTTATTGTTCCAAATAAATTTCAACAGTGGTTGATCCACTTCTTTGAAGAATGTCATGGGTATCTTTAGAGGGGTCGCATTAAATCTGTACAATGCTTTGGGGGATATTGCCTTTTTAATGATGTTAATCCTGCCAATCCATGAGCAGGGTATGTGTTTCCATTTCTGTGTGTCCTCTCTTTTTTTTTTTTTTTTTTGGTTTTTGTTTTTTGGGCCACACCCGGCGGTGCTCAGGGGTTACTCCTGGCCGTCTGCTCAGAAATAGCTCCTGGCAGGCATGGGGGACCATATGGGACACCGGGATTCAAACCAACCACCTTTGGTCCTGGATCGGCTGCTTGCAAGGCAAATGCCACTGTGCTATCTCTCCGGGCCCTGTGTGTCCTCTCTTATTTCTTGGAGCAGAGTTTTATAGGTTTTTTGTATAGGTCCTTCACATCTTTAGTCAAGTTGACTCCAAGATATTTGAGTTTGTGTGGTGCTAATATAAATGGGGTTGTTTTCTTAATGTCCATTTCTTTCCTATTATTATTTGTGTATTAAAAGGCCATTGATTTTTGTGTGTTAATTTTGTAGTCTGCCACATTGCTATATGAGTCTATTGTTTCTAGAAGCTTTTTGGTAGAATCTTAAGGGTTTTCTAACTAGAGTATCATGTCATCTGCAAACAGTGAGAGCTTGACTTCTTCCTTTCCTATCTGGATGCCCTTGATATGTTTTTCTTGCCTAATTGCTATAGCAAGTACTTCCAGTGCAATGTTGAATAGGAGTGGTGAGAGAGGACAGCCTTGTCGTGTGCCAGAATTAAGAGGAAAGGCTTTTAGTTTTTCTCCACTGAGGATAATATTTGCCATTGGCTTGTGGTAGATGGTGTTAACTATATTGAGAAAGGTTCCTTTCATTCCCATCTTGCTGAGAGTTTTTATCAAGAATGGGTGTTGGCCTCAAAGGAAATAGCGCCCAGGATACAAGAGCCACCCACTGAGTGGGAGAAACTATTCACCCAATACCCATCAGATAAGGGGCTAATATTCAAAATATACAAGGCACTGACAGAAATTTACAAGAAAAAAACATCTAATCCCATCAAAAAATGGGGAGAAGAAATGGACAGACACTTTGCCAAAGAAGAAATACAAATGGCCAAAAGACACATGAAAAAATGTTCCACATCACTAATCATCAGGGAGATGCAAATCAAAACAACTATGAGGTACCATCTCACACCACAGAGAATGGCACACATCACAAAGAATGAGAACAAACTGTGTTGGCGGGGATGTGGAGAGAAAGGAACTCTTATCCACTGCTGGTGGGAATGCCATCTAGTTCAACCCTTATGGAAAGCGATATGGAGATTCCTCCAAAAACTGGAAATCGAGCTCTCATATGACCCAGCTATACCACTCCTAGGAATATACCCTAGGAACACAAAAATACAATACAGAAACCCCTTCCTTACATCTATATTCATTGCAGCACTATTTACCATATTAAGACTCTGGAAATAACCAAGATGCCCTTCAACAGACGAATGGCCAAAGAAACTGTGGCACATATACACAATGAAATATTATGCAGCTGTCAGGATAGATGAAATCATGAAATTTTCTTATACATGGATGTACACGGAATCTATTATGCTGAGTAAAATAAGTCAGAGAGAGAGAAAAACGCAAAATGGTCTCACTCATCTATGGGTTTTAAGAAAAATGAAAGCCATTCTTGCAATAATAATTTTCAGACACAAAAGAGAAAAGAGCTGGAAGATATAGCTCACCTCATGAAGCTCACCACAAAGAGTGATGAGTTTAGTTAGAGAAATAACTACATTTTGAACTGTCCTAATAATGAGAATGTATGAGGGAAATGGAAATCCTGTCTAGAGTACAGGCAGGGGTCAGGTGGGGAGGAGGGAGATTTGGGACATTGGTGATGGGAACGTTGCACTGGTGATGAGTGGTATTGTTTACATGACTGAAACCCAAACACAATCATGTATGTAATCAAGGTGTTTAAATAAAATATATATAAAAAAGAATGGGTGTTGGACCTTATCAACTGCTTTCTCTGCGTCTATTGATATGATCATGTGATTTTTATTTTCCTTGTTGTTTATGTTGTGTATTATCTTGATAAATTTATGGGTGTGACCCAAAAACCAAAAAAAAAAAGATTTATGGATGTTAAACCATCCTTGCATTCCTGGGATGGTCGTGGTGGATGATCTTCTTAATGAGGCATTAAATCCTATTTGTTAGGATTTTAATGAGGCATTGAATCCTATTTGCCAGGATTTTGTTGAGGATCTTTGCATTTGTGTTAATCAGGAATATTGGTCTGTAATTTTCTTCTTTGGCAGCATCTCTGTCTGGTTTTGGTGTCAAGGTGATGTTGGCTTCATAAAAGCTTTGAATCTCTGCAATATTGGTAATGATCACCCCCTTTTCATTTCTTTTTTTTTTTTGGTTTTTGGGCCACACCCGGTAACGCTCAGGGGTTACTCCTGGCTATGTGCTCAGAAGTTGCTCCTGGCTTGGGGTACCATATGGGACACCGGGGGATTGAACCGCGGTCTGTCCAAGGCTAGCACAGGCAAGGCAGGCACCTTACATTTAGTGCCACCGCCTGGCCCCAGCCCCTTTTCATTTCTAATACAAGTTATCAAGTTTCTCTCTTTCTTTGTTAGTTTTGTCAATGGTCTGTCAATCTTGTTTATTTTTTTGAAGAACCAACTTCTGCTTTCGTTGATATTTTGGATTGTTTTTTGGTATTCCACTTCATTGATTTCTGCTCTCAGCTTTGTTATTTCCTTCTGTCTCCCTATTTTTGGTTCCTTTTGTTGAGCACTTTCTAATTCTATGAGCTGCGTCATTAAGCTATCTAGGTATGCCCCTTCTTCCTTCCTTATGTGTGCTTGCAACACTATAAATTTTTCTCTCAGTACCGCTTTTGCTGTGTCCCATAGGTTCTGATATTTTGTGTCTTTATTGTCATTTGTTTCCAGGAAAGTTTTGATTTCCTCTTTGATTTCATCTCAGATCCACTGGTTGCTCAGTATTAGGCTGTTTAATTTCTAGGTGTTAAAGTTTTTCTTCTGTGTCCCTTTGTAGTTCACATATAATTTCAGAGCCTTGTGGTCAGTGAAGGTAGCCTGCAAAATTTCTATGCTTTTGATATTATGGAGGTATGTTTTATGTGCCAGCATGTAATCTATCCTGGAGAATGACCCATGTATATTGCAAAAGAATGTGTATCCAGGTTTCTGGGGGTGGAGTATCCTATATGTATGTATGTATGTGTATATATATATATATATATATATATATATATATATATATATATATATATATATATATATATATATACTAGGCCTCTTTCTTCCATTTCTCTTTTCAGGTCTAGTATATTTTTATTGGGTTTCAGTCTGGTTGACCTATCAAAGCCGTGTTCTGGTCTCCCACAGTTATTGTGTTGTTATTGATATCCTTTTTCAGATTTGTCAACAATTGTATTAAATCTTTTGCTGGCTCCTCATTTGATGCATATATGTTTAGGAGAGTGATTTCTTCCTGCTGAACATATCCCTTGATTAATACAAAATGTCCATCTTTGTCCCTTACAAATTTTCTGAGTATAAAGTTTGCATCACCTGATATTAGTATGGCCACTCCAGCTTTTTTATGGGTGTTATTTGCTTGGATGATTTTCCTCCAGCCTTTTATTTTGAGTCTATGTTTGTTCTGACTATTCAGGTGTGTTTCTTGTAGGCAGCAGAAAGTTGGATTGAGTTTTTTGATTCATTTAGCCACTCTGTGTCTCTTAACTGATGCATTTAGTCCATTGACATTGAAAGAATTGTCATGGGATTAAGTGCCATCTTTGTGTAGAAGTTTGGTGTGTTGTTGGTCTGTTTTGTCCTTTTTTTTTTTTTTTTTTTTGGTTTTTGGGCCACACCCGGCGGTGCTCAGCGGTTACTCCTGGCTGTCTGCTCAGAAATAGCTCCTGGCAGGCACGGGGGACCATATGGGACACCGGGATTCAAACCAACCACCTTTGATCCTGGATCGGCTGCTTGGAAGGCAAACACCGCTGTGCTATCTCTCCGGGCCCGGTCTGTCTTGTCTTAAAGTAGATCTTTCAGTTTTTCTTTTAAAGCTGGTTTTGAGTCTGTAAAGTTTCTGAGCTATTGTTTACCTTTGAAGCTATGTATACTTCCTTCAAACCTGAAAGTGAATTTGGCTGGCTGGATGCAGTATTCTAGGCGAATCATTTAGTTCATTGAGTTTTGTCACTATGTCCCACCACTGCCTTCTGGCCTTGAGTGTTTCTTGTGACAGGTCTGCTGTAAATCTCAAGGATGCTCCCTTGAATGTAATTTCCCTTTTTGACCTTGCTGCTTTCAGTATTCTATCTCTATCTTTTGGATTCGTCATTGTGACTAGGATGTGTCTTGGGGTATTTTTCCTGGGGTCTCTTTTAGTTAGTACTCTTCAGGCATGGAGGATTTGGTCACATGTATTCTTTAGCTCTGGTAGTTTCTCTTTAATGATGTTCTTGACCATTGATTCTTCCTGGAGATTTTCTTCCTGGGTCTCTGGGACTCTAATGATTCTTAAGTTGTTTCTGTTGAGCTTATCAAAGACTTCTATTTTCATCTGTTCACATTCTTTGAGAATTTTTCCACTGTCTGATCATTTACTTTAAGGCTCTTTTCCAATCTCTTCTGCTGTATAGAGTTGTTATGCATTGCATCTTCCAGCTCACTAATTCTATCTTCAGCTGCTGTTACCCTGTTGGAGAGCTTATCAATTGAGTCCTTCAATGTGTCCACTCAGCTTTTCAGACCTTTTATTTGACCTGATATTTCAGTTTGGAGTTTTCTGATTTTTATCTTCATATTCTCTTGATTTTTATTAGTGTTCTGTTCTATACTTTCTTTGAGTTCTGTGAAATTCCTCCATATTTCTTCTTTAAACTCAATATCTGAGAAACTACGTGGTTGGCTGTTTTCAGGTCATCAGAGTTGCCATCTTCATTCTCTTTGCTTGGTGCTGGCCTGCATTGTTTCCCCATTGTCACACTTGTATTGTGGGTTTTTCTACGTGTTGTGGTGGTATTCATTGGCAAGTCCGCTAGTAGGAATGCTGAAGAAATTCAATCTCGGGCCGCTGGGAACAGCAAGGCCCAATATGACTGCTGCGCACTTCTGATACCCAGCAGAAGTCAGCAGGAATCAGTCTGTGGACTGTTCGACTCACCTCTGAAGCAGGCAAGTCCGCTGGTAGGAATGCTGAAGAAGTCCAATCTCAGGCCGCTGGGAACAAGATGACTGCCATGCGCTTCTGCCACCCAGAAGAAATCAGCCAGAATCAGTCTCTCAAACCTTTCAAGAGAAACTTCTACCAATCCTTCAAGGCTCTTTCATAAAATTGAAGAAACAGGACCACTTTCAAATAGTTTCTATGAAGCTAACATCACCTTGATACAAAACCAGACAGAGATGCTGCCAAAAAAACCCTACAGACCAATATCCCTGATGAGCACAGATGCAAAGATCCTCAACAAAATTCTGGCAAATAGAATTCAATGCATCATCAAGAAGGTCATCCACCACAACCAAGTAGGTTTTATCCCAGGAATGCAAGGATGTTTTTCTTTTTGCAAGGATGGTTTAACATCATAAATCAATCAACATAATACACCATATCAACAAAAAATAAAAGAAAAACCATATGATCATGTCAATAGTTGCAGAGAAAGCATTTGATAAGGTCCAACACCCATTCTTAATTTTAAAAAAAAACCTCATCAAGTTGGGAATTAAAGAAACGTTTTGCAATTTATTCAAGGCCATCTACCACAAGCCAATGGCAAATATTATGAACAGATATTTCTTTTTTGGATTGGGGTCACACTCAGCAGTGCTCAGCACTTACTCAGACATCACTCCTTGCAGAGCTGAGAAAATTTTATGGGCTACTAGGGATCTGTTGTATAAATATAAAATATAAGTCCTCAGGCCAGAGAGATAGCATGGAGGTAAGGCGTTTGCCTTGCATGCTGAAGGACTGTGGTTCAAATCCCTGCACCCCATATGGTCCTCCGAGCCTGCCAGGAGCAATTTCTGAGCATAGATTTAGGAATAACCCCTGAGCGCTGCCGGGTGTGACCCAAAAGACAAAAAATAAATAAATAAATAAAAATAGAGTTGGGATAAGGTCTTTCTCAGTGTGGCATGACGCCTGTAGCCCATTCAGCCAATGTCTAAAGATGCAGTATAATGATGAAGAAATAATTTCAGGGGTCAGAGAGATAGCATATGCCTTGCATGTGGCTGACCTTGAAGGGACCCAGTTCAATTTCCAGCATCCTATATGGTCCCCAGCCTGCCAGGGAAAATTTCTAAATGCAGAGCCAGGAGTAACCTCTGAGCACCACTGGGTATGGCCCAGAAACTAATAAGTAAATAAATAAATAAATAAAAGTTTTTTTAAAAAAAAAAGAAATAATTTCACAGGTTGAAGGTTCAAGAGTCAGCCAGTTTTATTTCACAACTCTAACTGTCATTTGCATTTCCCCACATGGCTTCTATGCTAAGCCTTTTGAAACAGACTCTCTCTGCTGCCCTCCATGATTCCTTGCTGCCTTTCTTCTGCTCTCTCTTCTCCCCTTCCCCAGCCAGCCCCTTTTATTCTTCTATTCCAAACCTCAGCCCCTCTCAGGCGTCGGTGGGTCTGACCATCCAGGTAATATTAACATATGGAATTGGGAGGTAATAGGGATCTATCAGTGTCAAGGCAAGCATTTTGTTTTCTTTCTTTCTCTTTTCTTCTATCCTTCCCTTCTCTTTCTTTCTTTTTCTTTCCTCCTTTCTTTCTTTCTCTTTCTTTCCTACTTTCTTTCTTTCCTCCTTTCTTTCTTTCTTCCTTTCTTTCTTTCTTCCTTCTTTCCTTCTTTTCTTCCTTCCTTCCTTCCTTCCTTTCTTTCTTTCTTTCTTTCTCTCTCTTTCTTTCTTTCTTTCTCTCTCTTTCTTTTTCTTTCTCTTTCTTTCTTTCTTTCTTTCTTTCTTTCTTTCTTTCTTTCTTTCTTTCTTTCTTTCTTTCTTTCTTTTCTTTCTTTCTTTCTTTCTTTCTTCTTTCTTTCTTTCTTTCTTTCTTTCTTTCTTTCTTTCTTTCTTTCTTTCTTTCTTTCTTTCTTTCTTTCTTTCTTTCTTTCTTTCTTTCTTTCTTTCTTTCTTTCTTTCTTTCTTTCTTTCTTTCTTTCTTTCCTTGCTTCCTTCACACACCTGGGAACTCTCAAGGTTACTCCTGGCTCTGTGCTCATAAATTACTCCTGGCAGACTCCAGGACCATATGAGATTCTAGAGATTGAATTTAGGTCGGTTGCATGCAAGGCAAATGTCTTACCCACTGTGCTATCACTCCAGACCCTTTTTTTTTCTTTATTTTTGTTGTTTTCTTGCTTGGGGCCATACCAGGCAATGCACAAGGGTTTCTCCTGGCTCTATACTTTTGACTGAAACCATATCGATTGTGGGCAAAGAGAGCCCCCTCCCCTCTTTTCTTTTTTTTTTTTTTTTTTTTTTTGGTTTTTGGGCCACACCCATTTGACACTCAGGGGTTCCTCCTGGCTATGCGCTCAGAAATCACCCCTAGCTTGGGGGGACCATATGGGACACCGGGGGATCGAACCGCGGTCCGTCCTATGCTAGCGCTTGCAAGGCAGACACCTTACCTCTAGTGCCACCTCGCCAGCCCCCCTCTTTACTATTGCTCCAACCAACAAGCATTTGGATGAAAACAAACTTTTGAACTCTAACAAATAAAGAGGATCTAGTGACAATTCCTTCAACCTTGTTTCTCCTAATCCTCTTGAGTGATTCCTGTTGGCCTCACATAATTCATGAAGAAAAACACCAAACCCTACAGACGAACATGAAACACAGAAAGGTGAGAAAAGGTTGATAAATAGCATAAAAAGATCCAAATATATCATGTTGCCATCCCTGAGTGTCAATAAAACCAAATAGAGCCAGCTGGTTTATAAAAGTGTGATGGTGGGTTGAGGCACACTAAGGTACAGTCAGAGCCTTCTTTTTCTATTATTATTATTATTATTAGCCACACTAAATTGCTCAGGTTTTACACCCAGCTCTGTACTTAGGGATCACTCTGGTTGCTGTCCAGTGGACCCTATGCAGTACTGAGGATTGAACCACAGAGAGCTGTGTGCAATGAGAGAACCTTAAACCTTGTTCTATCTCTCCACCTCTCCACTAAAAACCATACAATTATGTACTAAGACCTTCACATTCTGAAGGGATGGCAGGCTGATTAGTACAAACATCCTGGGCAATGTAGGCTGAGCACTGTTTGCGGACCTGTCCATCAATCAAACCTGCACGGTGTGAAACATCATTTGTCTGACTGAAAAGACCTCTGTGACCCCCACCCAAATATGAAACTCTGAATCCAGTTAATGCCAGCACTGATGTAACTCAACTAGACTTCCATTTTTGGGTCAATAATAAAGAAAGTAGATTGGATGGATGGGTAGGTGGGTGGACAAACAGACGAAAGGATGGACAGATGAATAGATGGATGGATGGGTGGGTGATGGATGGATGGATAGACGGATGGATGGACAGACAGATGGAAAGATGAATCAGAGAGTGGGTGAAGGTATGGATGGACTGATGGTAGATGGAAGATGACTTGTTGGATAGATGGAAAGGTAGATGGGTGGATGGATAAATGGTGATGATAGATAGGTGTATAAATGGGTTTGTGAGTGGATAAATTGAAGGATTATTTGTTGGGTGGATGGTTGGATGAATGAATGACTGGATAGATAGATGGATGTATGGATAGATGGTTTGTGAGTGAATAGATGGGTGATTAAATAAATGGGCATATAGACAGTTGAATGGATGTGTGGACAGTTGAATAAAGACTTATATGTCCACAGGGGTATTTGGCATATACTTTACACACCAACTGAAAAACGTATGTAGGAAATAAAATCCCTATCTGTGGAAAATAAAATCACCAAAAGAAATCACTGTCTTTGCAAACAAGAAATGTTTTCCCCAACAACTACTGATGCAACAGTTAAAGCAGACACAACAATCAGTGACAACAATGTCCAGTGTGTGACTTTATTCAGGCGATACCACAGAGGCTGATGGATCAACCAACTGGAGAGAGGTGGACTGGAGCCTACAGAGGGATGGACTATGGGTAAGGGTCAGGAGCTCTCGGGTCTCCAAGGTTCTGGAGGAGGAAGCTTCACGGGATGGAGCACGTTCCAGAGACCATGGCAGCCTCTGAGTGGGGACAGCAGTCATCACAATGCAGGGCAGGGCACCGCTGTCTTCTCACAGATCCAAACCTTTTCTTGATTACATTTGTCATCATTCCAACCATCGTTGTACAATTCCACGCAGTCCTCATCCTCATCGTTGTTGGGTTCTCCTTGTTTCCAGTAGCTGTAAATGAGCTGCATACAGACTCAACTCCACCCCAACCCTCAGCGCATCTCCTACCACTGCCTGAAGAGCTTGTCCCTGGCTTTTGGTAGTCAAGTTCTAAGTACAAGGTGCAGGGAGGAGAGAAATTCTGAGGCATGATTTTAATTTCTTTTTTTTTTAGGGGAATGTATCATTTAAATATAACATTTAATATGTGTGTGAGAGAGACAGTCTGGAGCACAGAGGGCCAAAATGCTACATTTAATGAGAGGGGGTGCTTGGAGCAGAAGATACATGTAATAAGATACCACTCTGCTCTGGACCCACAAGCCAGCAGGCTCTCCCCCAGGCTCCTCTCAGACTCCCTTCTCCACCCAACAGGCTCTCACTATAAATACCCCAGTCTCAGCTGCCCTCCATTGGCAGTTACAGGTGGCAGTTCATAAGTGACATAATCACCCCTTAAAGATACAGGAACAAACTAATGGCTGGATTCCTGCAGGTGAGGGGCCATATTTACCCTTGCTTAGGGCTGACTCCAAGCTCTGTGCTCAGGTGTGACATCTGATGAAGTTCAAAGTACCAGAAGTGGAATCAGGGACAAAGCCCAGGTTGGCCACGTGCAACGCAAGTACCCTGTCCACTGTTATATGGATTCAGCCCCAAAAGAAGGAATGTAATTTTTATTTATATAGGGGCCATAGCAATAGTACAGCTGGGAGGCCATGTGCACATGGCTGAGCTGGGTTTGATCTCCATCATCCCATAGACTTCCCTGAGGCCTGCCATGAGTTATCCCTGTGCACAGACGGGGAGTAAGCCTTGAGCACCTCTGAGTGTAGCCCCAAATCAAAGAAAGAAACAAATAAGATTTAGATGACATTGGAGATGGGGCTGGAGAGATAGTATAGTGAAGAGGGAAAGAGTTTGCCTTGAATGCAAACAACCTTGATTCCATCCCTGGCATCCCTGAGCACCACCAGGTATAATTCCTGGGTGCAGAGCCAGGAGTCAGTCATGAGTATTGACCCAAATAAAACAAACAAATGAACAAAAATCTCCAGATAACATCAGAGCCAAGTGCAGATTCCTGAATATAGAACATCAGTTTCTTCCATCTGCCATCTGCTACAACCAATGACCCCTTGCCTTGGCACCCTGTGTCACACTCTCAGTCTCCAAAACAAGCAGCCTCTGATAGGGGATCGGGATGTCTTTCCACTGTTGCCCCTCCCAGGCCATTGTTACCTGAGTTCAATGGGGGTGTTGTCTACCCACCGCCAGGACCCCTCATTTTGATGATCACTAAGGCCAATCCAGGTTCTCTTCTTGTGCCGGGCTTCCCAAGACTGGAGGAATTTCTGGGGGCCGGGAAGATGGGTCATAGGAAGGAGGATCCCAAACAACCACCTGTGCTTCCCCAGACATTGCACCCAGGGAAAGTCCTCCTATAGTTCAGCTCCCAGCTCAAATCCAGGACATGAGGGCACCTGAGCACATCGCTGAATATGTGTGACTCCTTCCCACTGGGGGGCCTAAACGCCCCCTCTGCACACACAAGAACTCCCCTCCTATGTTATCTTTTGTGTGCTCAGTACTTCCTTCTCCTGCTCCAGGAAGCTCTCCCTGACTGCCTTGCTCCATTGTCCAGGCTCCATATACTACCCCACTGGGTCTCCCCCACTTCCCAGAAGGGTTCAAGAGGATGTTGAGAGCCTTCATGATACACCACCTCCTCTGCCTCGCTGTTGATGACCACCAGTTGGGCATTCAGAAGCTCACAGGCAGACATGGAAGATTTCCAATTGTTCAGGGACTTGGAGAACCAGTAGCAACTGCCTAAGAAGAACTCCCAGTCCCAGGGGCAGGGTCGGCAGAGCCTCTCTGCGGAGGAGAAAGGGAAGATCAGATTTGGGGTCCCAGTGTGCTGTAGCAGATCAGTGTGTAGGACCTTCTTGGATTGGCTCCAACCCACCCCACCCCTGCACTGCCCTTCTCAAACCTGTAGTCAGAAAGGGGCCAAGTTGGAGTAATAGCACAGCAGCAGGGAAAGTATTTCCCTAGCATGTAACAGACCCAGGTTTGAGCCCCAGCACCCCATAGAGTCCCCTGAACCCACCAGGAGTGACTCCTCAGCATAGAGTCAGGAGTCAGCTCTAAACACGGCTGGGTGTAACACCAAGATAATAATAATAATAATTAATAATAATAATAATAATAATAATAAAAGATGGCAGGGCCCAGAGAGATAGCACAGCGGCGTTTGCCTTGCAAGCAGCCGATCCAGGACCAAAGGTGGTTGGTTCGAATCCCGGTGTCCCATATGGTCCCCCATGCCTGCCAGTAGCTATTTCTGAGCAGACAGCCAGGAGTAACCCCTGAGCAATGCTGGGTGTGGCCCAAAAACCAAAAAAAAAAAAAGATGGCAACAACCCTGCAACCCCTGTGGACCCTCCTGACCTTGACCCTGACCTTGACTTACCCAAGGTGACATTCATCCAGGCCAGATACTGCCTGAGCACATCCAGCTCAGGATGAGCTATTGCCTGGATCTGCTTCTGAGGAGCCTCAACTGCAGAAAAGATGCAATGAGTAGGCACCAACTGTATGCAGAGAGAGCCTGGGTGAATATTCTTTTTTATTTTGGGCTCACACCCGGCAGCACTCAGGGGTTACTCCTGGTTCTACGCTCAGAAATTGCTCCTGGCAGGCTCAGGGGACCATGTGGGATGCCGGGATTTGAACCACCATCCTTCTGCATGCAAGACAAATGCCTTACCTCCATGCTATCTCTCCGGCCCTCTGGGAGAATATTCTGGTGAATCTCACAGAGACATCGAAGCCCATTTTTCAGACAAGAAGAATGAGGCTCACAGAGAAGTTCACCTGGGCCAGAGAGATAGTATGGAGGTAAGGCATTTGCCTTGCATGCAGAAGGTCAGTGGTTCGAATCCCGGCATCCCATCCCCAAGCCTGCCAGGAGCGATTTCTGAGCATAGAGCCAGGAGTAACCCCTGAGTGTGCCGGGTGTGAGCCCAAAAACAAACCAAACAAACAAACAAACAAACAACCTTTAAGACAGAGAAGTTTGCCTCAGTGACTTTACTCGGGATCCTGCCACCCATTGTGCCCTCCTTCCTCCACACTGAGCAGAGTATATCCCACAATTCCACTGACGCGCACCTTTTTCCATGCCTGATGTCTCGTTCAAGATACATTTCTGCTGAAGCTCTTCAGTCTGGTTTTGCACAGACTGGTGAACCGTGGAGACTACAACAGAGCAGAGAAGTCCCTTTTGGTGCCCCCCAAACAGTGCATGACTCTGCTTCACCTGCAGGGGTATCCAGAGTTTTAGCTCTGTGCATAGCTGTACCCACCAAGAGAGAAACAGACTTCGAGAGGGAGTAAGGGGGTACCACATCACACAGCAGGGGAACATGGAGCATAAGCCCTTCTGATTTGGGGAAGATGGAAATCAAAGAGTATCACTGGGAGAGAGAGAGAAAAAAAAAAAAAAACACCCAAAGGTTTTCATTCTGCCAAACCTCAGTCCCTAGAACTCACCTTTAATCAAGACAATGACCAGGAGCAGGAAGAAAGTCAGAGAGACTAAAAGCTGCAGGAGACCAAAGCTGACCTTGGGTAAGCGCCCTGTAGAGAGAGCAGAAGCAGGAGTAGAGCTGAGGTTCGTGCCCAGCGCTACTCCTATGCCCACACCAGCCACCTGCCAGCCACCCCTTACCCCAGGTGTCAACCCATCCAGTACCTACCTGACCACCTGCTCAGAGTCTGAAACCGTCCAGTGTCGTCCTGAACCATGTCTAGATTCACAAATGTCCGCTTTTCTGAAGGCAACACACTCCCTGAGTTCGTCCCTGGTTGGCCCCCTATTTTGCACACTACAAGTCCTCCCAGCATGATCCAATCCTACAACCATCTCCCCAATCCCCCAGACTCACCTCTTCCTCCTCCTGCTGCTTTAGGGTTAAACATCTTATCCATTCTCCCTGCTCCTTCCTCCTTTCTCTCCTCCCCTCTCTGCACTCTGGTTTTTATAGTCCAGGGGTCACCTCGACCACTCCTTGATTTTTTTTGCACACACACACCCGTGCTCAGAAAGAAGAACAAGGAGGAGGATGGGACCCACACTTCCCCCCACCCCAGGAAAAAGCAGAAGGGGAGAGACGAAATTCCTGACATAGTTCAGAGAGGGGATATTTGGGGGCCTTCTTTCTTTATCTTTCTTCTTTCTTTCTTACTTCCTTTCCTTTTCTTCCTTCTTTTTTTCCCTCCGTTTCTTCCATCCTTTCTTCCTTTCTTTTCTTCCTTTTCTTTCCTTTCTTATTTTTTCTTTTCTTCTTTCTTCTTTATCTTTTTTCTTTTTTCTTCTTTCTTTTCTTTCTTCCTTCCTTCCTTTCTTTCTTTTCTTTTTTCTTTCTTTCCTCTTTTCTTTCTTTTCTTCCTTCTTTCCTTCCTTCCTTTCTTCCTTTCTTTCTTCCTTCCTTTTTTTTTTTTTTTTGTGGTTTTTGGGTCACACCCGGCAGTGCTCAGGAATTATTCCTGGCTCCATGCTCAGAAATTGCTCCTGGCAGGCACGGGGGACCATATGGGACGCCGGGATTCGAACCAATGACCTTCTGCATGAAAGGCAAACGCCTTACCTCCATGCTATCTCTCTGGCCCCTCTTTCTTTCTTTCTTTCTTTCTTTCTTTCTTTCTTTCTTTCTTTCTTTCTTTCTTTCTTTCTTTCTTTCTTTCTTTCTTTCTTTCTTTCTTTCTTTCTTTCTTTCTCTCTCTTTCTTTCCTTCCTTCCTTTCTCTTTCTTTCTTTCTTTCTTTCTTCCTTCCTTCCTTCCTTCCTTCTTTCTTTCCTTCATTCCTTCCTTCATTCTCTCTTTCTTTCTTTTCTTCATTCCTTCCTTCATTCTCTCTCTCTTTTTTTTTTTTTTTTTTTTGGTTTTTGGGCCACACCCGTTTGACTCTCAGGGGTTATTCCTGGCTATGCACTCAGAAATCACCCCTGGCTTGGGGGGACCATATGGGACACCTGGGGATCGAACCGCTGTCCATCCTACGCTAGCGCTTGCAAGGCAGATACCTTACCTCTAGCGCCACCTTCCCGGCCCCTCTTTCTTTTTCTTTCTTTCTTTCTTTCTTTCTTTCTTTCTTTCTTTCTTTCTTTCTTTCTTTCTTTCTTTCTTTCTTTCTTTCTTTCTTTCTTTCTTTCTTTCTTTCTTTCTTTCTTTCTTTCTTTCTTTCTTTCTTTCTTTCTTTCTTTCCTTTCTTTCTTCTGAGACAGAGATCAATCAATTGACTGTCAACATACAACACATAAACCATTGGTAGTGGGAGCTGTAACTAAGTCTGTGGCTCTCAGAGTCCCAGTTTAACCAACAAGTTAAGCCTTTTTATTCTTTTCCACCTGAAATTACTAAGTTTAAAATTACTAAGTTAGGGCCCGAAGAGATAGCACAGTGGCATTTGCCTTGCAAGCAGCCAATCCAGGACCAAAGGTGGTTGGTTCGAATCCCGGTGTCCCATATGGTCCCCTGTGCCTGCCAGGAGCTATTTCTGAGCAGACAGCCAGGAGTAACCCCTGAGCACCACCGGGTGTGGCCCAAAAACTAAAAAAAAAAAAAAAAAAAAAAAAAAACTAAGTTAAAAAAAAAAAAAAACAACCTGGGGCCAGAGAAATAGCATGAAGATAAGGCATTTCCCTTGCATACAGAAGTTTGGTGATTCGAATCCCGGCATCCCATATGGTTCTCTGAGCCTGCCAGGAATGATGTCTGAGCATAGAGCCAGGAGTAACCCCTGAGCGTTGCCGGGTGTGACCCAAAAACAACCCCCCCCCCAAAAAAAAACCCTTTTAAAGATGTGTATCAAAATTCTAAGTATGAATCCTTGGCTTCCTAGTTGACTTAATTGGTTTGATTAACTGCCTTAACTTCTGTAATATGGCTGTAGCCCCATCTAACATATAATATATAACAGAATACAATACCATGCAATATAATACAATACCATACTATATTATATTATATTATACTTGTTTTTGTCACAGTCAGTGGCAGTAAGGGATTACTCCTGACTCTGTGCTCAAAACTTACTCCTGATGGTTTCGGGGGACTATATGAGATGCTGGGGATCAAGCCCAGGTTGTCTGCATGCAGGGCAAACATCCAACTCCTCTCTTGCCATTCCCATCTAATATTTTATAAAAATTGCATCAAGGGCCGGAACTATAGCACAGTGGGGAGGGTGCTTGCTTTGAATGTGGGCAACCCAGGTTCTTTCCATGTTACCCCATATAAATCCCCTGAAAACCACCAGGAACAATTAATTCCTGACTGCAGAGCCAGGAGTAGCCCCTCAGCATCACCAGGTGACCCCATAACAAAACAAAATAAAAATATAGATCATTGCATCACTTAAAATATCCATTCAGGGGGGTGCCGGCAAGGTGGCACTAGGGGTAAGGTGTCTGCCTTGCAAGCACGAGCCAAGGAAGGATCGCAGTTCGATCCCCTGGTATCCCATATGGTCCCCCCAAGCCAGGGGCGATTTCTGAGTGCTTAGCCAGGAGTACCCCTGAGCATCAAATGGGTGTGGCCCAAAAAAAAAAATATATGGGACCGGCGAGGTGGCACTAGAGGTAAGGTGTCTGCCTTGCAAGTGCTAGCCAAGGAAGGATCTCGGTTTGATCCCCCGGTGTCCCATATGGTCCCTCCAAGCCAGGGGCAATTTCTGAGCGCTTAGCCAGGAGTAACCCCTGAGCATCAAATGGGTGTGGCCCGAAAACCCCAAAAAAAATATATATATATATCCATTCTAGGGACCAGAGAGATAGCACAGCAGTAGGACATTTGCCTTACACATGACCCACCCAGGATGGACCCAGATTCTATCCCAGCATCCCATATGTTCCCCCAAGCCTGCCAGAAGTGATTTTCTGAGCACAGAGGAAGGAGTAACTTCGAGCAACACTGGGTATGACCCCAAAACCAAAAAAAAAAAATCATTCTAAAGTTGGGAGATATAGCATTTATTGATTTACATCATTCTCTAAAAGAGCTGGAGAGGTAGTGAGCAAGAGTATTACCTTGTACACAGCTGACTTAGTTTTGGTCCCTAGCACTCATTATGGCCCTACAAACCCCACTAGAATAAGCCCTGCGCTCAGATCAAAGAGTAAGTTCTGAGCACCCCCAGGTAGGGCCCCAAAACAGAAATAAAAGTCTTGGGTGCTAGAGCAAATGTATAGAATGTATAGCACTTGCTTGGCATGCAGCCAACCTGAGTTCAATTCCCAAAACCCTATAGGGTCCCCTGAGTCCTACCAGCAGTGATCCATGACCACAGAGTCAGGAGTAAGTCCTGAGCACTACCAAGCATACCCACAGAATGAAACAAGCATAAAGCCCTCAAAAACCAACAGTAAGGGATACGCATGACCCAATCTATAAATAGCAATTTATAAAAAATAGTTTCCTAACTAACTATATAGTATTCCTAACTGGGGAGAAAGAGGGAACCTTGAGACACTGGTGGAAGGAAGAAATTATGATGTTGGATTTGGAATTGGAACACTGAATACTTTAAACTCAGTTATAGACAGTTTTGGTGTGGGTGGGCACCTGGTGGTACTCAGGGATTATTCCTGGCTCTGTACTCAGAAATCACTCCTGGTGGGCTGAGGGAACCATATAAGATGTCAGGGATAAAACCCAGGTCAGCAGCATGCAAGGCCAGCACCCTTCCCGCTGTGCTATTGTTCTGGTCCCCAATTATCAACAATTTTGAAATCCACAGTTCCTAATTTTTTAAAGTTAAAAATCCTTTTAAGGGCCTGGAGAGATAGCACAGCAGTGTTTGCCTTGCAAGCAGCCAATCCTGGACCAAAGTTGGTTGGTTCAAATCCCGGTGTCCCATATGGTCCCCTAGTGCCTGCCAGGAGCTATTTCTGAACAGACAACCAGGAGTAACCCCTGAGCACTGCCAGGTGTGGCCCAAAAACAAAAAAAAATCCTTTTAAGGTGAATACATTCTCTATCCACCTTTTACTATTTATAATCTTTTATTTACCAGGTAGCATTCGTATATACCTGTACCTATTTGATTTTTTTTGTTTGTTTGGGTTTTTTTGGGTCACACCCGGCAGTGCTCAGGGGTCACTCCTGGCTGTCTGCTCAGAAATAGCTCCTGGCAGGCACAGGGGACCATATGGGACACCGGGATTCGAACCAACCACCTTTGGTCCTGGATTGGTTGCTTGCAAGGTAAATGCCGCTGTGCTATCTCTCCGGGCCCTATTTGTTTTCTTTTTTCTTTTTAATTTTAGGGCCACACCCAGCAGCACTTAAGGATTACTCCTGGCTCTGCACTCAGAAATCACTCTTGGCAGACTTAGAAGACCATATGGGATGCCAGGGATCAAACCCAGATCCATCCTGGATCAGCCACGTGCAAGGCAAACACCCTACTGCCGTGCTATCTTTCCTGTCCCCCTATTTGTTTTCTTAATCAATTTTCTTGAGGAGTCAGGGAAATCAGGTAATAACCCTAATTTTAGCCTTGCACATGCCTGGCTTTCGTTTGATCTCCAACACTCCATATGATCCCCTGAGACTTGCTGGGAGTGTTCCCTGAGAACTGGGTCAGAAGGAATCCCTGGACATCTCTGGATGTGGCCCTAAATCAGAAAAAAAAGTATTGGACAAACAACAACAACAACAACAAACAATCACATTTAACATGTACATCCTGCAAAGAGGATTTGAGCACTGACAAAGTTCACATATGGTCAGACAAACACAAAATTTTTCCATGGGTTCTGCCAAAGATTTAACAGGTCAAATGATGACAGTTCCCTGGACAGGAGACTCAGATGCTCCCTCCAGCATCAGAATTAGGGGCAGCAAATTTCTGGAGCCAGAAACAAGAGAATGGAACTAGAGTAAGTTAAAAATTGCTGGATGTGGGGCCGGAGAGATAGCGTGGAGGTAAGGCATTTGCCTTTTATACAGAAGGTCATCAGTTCAAATCCCAGCATCCCCATATGATCTCCCGAGCCTTCCAGGAGCGATTTCTGAGCCTGAAGCCAGGAGTAACCCCTGAGCACTGCCGGGTGTGACCCAAAAATCAAAATTAAAAAAAAAATTGCTGGATGTTTTGGGAGCTGGAGAGATAACACAGTGGGGAGGGTGTTTGCCTTGCATACTGTCATTCCAGTTCAGTCATTCCATCCAGCACCCCATCTGCTCCCCTCAAGCTTACCAGGAATGATTCCTGATTCCCTCCAATTGTAGCCCCCAAATGAAAATAGCATAGGGGGATGTAGGCATAGAGAAAGTACTGCAGGTAGGACATTTGCCTGGCATGTGGCCGGTCCAGGTTCAACCTCTGGCACCCCGTATAGTCCCTGAGCACCCTAAGCATTGCAGGGTGTGGCCCCCAAAACAAAATCAATTCCAGTTCTGATGCCCTTAACATTTTGTTGTTTCCTTATTCTGCTTCTTTAGACAAAATACCTAAAACATACCTGACTCATCTCACTGGTTTGTGTAATAACAACAAAAGAAGAAGGAGGTGGCTGGAGTGATAGTACAATGGAATGACCCAGGTTCTATTCCCAGCATCCCATATGGTTCCCCAAGCACCACCAGGAGTTATTCCTGAGAACAGTGTCAAAAAACACCACTGGGTGCGTCCTTCAAAAAGGGTGTTTTTGTTTGTTTGTTTGTTTGTTTTGGGGGGCCCCACATGGTATTTAGAAATGACTTCTGGTGGGTTCAAGGGGCCATACAGGATCCCGGGGATCAAACTCGGGTCAGTCACATGCAAAGCAAGTAACCTCCCAGCTGTACTATCTCTCCAGCCCCAACTGAAAAAGAAATTTGCTAGATGCTGATTCTAACAAATTTGGAAATGTTTTCATTACTTTTATGCAAAGTCAATTTTTGGCTGCCAATTTTGCTGACACCCTCATTCCCCGCCTTTTCTGATTCTTGCATTATTTTTAAAGGGGTGTTTTTACACTGGCTTCTCTGTCCTTTTAACATGTGCCTATTGGGTTTTTGCTGATCTATATTTTTTCTTTCTGCCTCACAAAATATCTGGGGGCTTTCCCCATAGTAACTCTAGAATCAGCCCTTTTTTTTTTATCCCACCCCAATAAAAAGGCACAGTGGTTTTTTTGGTTTTGGAGGCCATACTAGGCAGTGCTCAGGGGTTACTCCTGGCTCTGTGCTCAGAAATTACTCCTGGCGGGCTCAGGGGTCCATCTGAGATGTCATAATCAAAGCTGGGTTGGCTGCATGCAAGGCAACTACCCTACCTGCTGTACTGTCACACCAGCCCACACTATGACTTTTAAATAAAGAACAGAATCTATGAGACAAGAAATGTGTATTGTGTTCATAAAAATTTGTTGCTGGAGTAGGATAGTACAGTAGGTAGGGCTCTAGCCTTGCACACAGCCAATCCGAAATTTAATCCCTGGCATCCTCATAGCCAGATCTAAGCACTGACAGGTGTGGACCCCAAAACCAAAAAAAGCTTGTTAATTTATTTATTAATTGGGGGCCAGGCAGTGGCGCTAGAGGTAAGGTGTCTGCCTTGCTTGCGCTAGCCTTGGATGGACCATGGTTCGATTCCCCGGTTTCCCATATGGTCCCCCAAGCCAGGAGCGACTTCTGAGCACATAGCCAAGAGTAACCCCTGAGTGTCACCAGGTGTGACCCAAAAACCAAAAAAAAATTTTTATTTATTAATTGCCTTGCATGCAGACCACCCGGGTTAGAATCCCAGCATTCCATGGTGTCCCAAGGTCCACCAGGAGTGATTGCTGAATGCAGAACCAGAAGTCAGCCCTGAGCATCTCCAGATGTTTTGTAAAACCAAAGGTGGTGACTGCATCCCACTGCTTATTAGATCAATGAAAACACACAGTTGTGTATCTGTACACTTGGAAACCATGAACAAACACCTGAAGACAGGAGGATTTTTCATTTATTCTATATTCATCTTGCTAATTCCCTTCCAGGGAATTTGGAGGTTCTCCATAGCAGGAGATGTCAGCAGAGGCAGGATTCACTCATTGGGAGCCCCAGAAAGATGCTCCTTTGGGTAGATCATTTCTACCATATTAGTCAGTAGCTCTTGTGCCTGGGGTCAATATTGTATGACTTGGGCAATCCAACCACTTCTCCCTCCTGGGGCCTCAAAGTCTGGCTGAATATTCAGTTCCTCTAAGAATTCTCCTTCTGTTTCAGTTCCTGAGTTTTGCATGTGTTGATGGCTTGCAGTGAAAACTCTCCTTCTTCTAACCTCCCCATATCTGTGCCAACAGTTTGGCCTTTAGAATTAAACTTTGGGGGACCGGAGAGATAGCATGGAGGTAAGGTGTTTGCCTTCCATGCAGAAGGACGATGGTTCGAATCCCGGCATCCCATATGGTCCCCTGTGCCTGCCAGGGGTGATTCCTGAGCATAGAGCCAGGAGTAACCCTTGAGTGCTGCCGGGTGTGACCCAAAAAACAAAAAACAAAAATTAAACTTTGGGGGGGCTAAAGGGATAGTACAGGAGATGGGGCGCTTGCCTTGCACTCAGTGAACCTAGATTTGATGTCAATACCTCAAGTGGACTTTGGCATGATACACACCAGGAGTGATCCTAAATCAGTTAGGAGTCCCTGAACAAGTTAGATGTGGTTCTACATCTTGCCCAAACCACGAGACGAGTTCTTAGTTAACCAGGGAAAGATTTATTTCTCAAATTCTCCTGCAGAGAGAAATCACAAGATGGATTGACATGATAAAAATACACACACACACACACACACACACACACACACACACACACACACACACCACTGGCATGTAACCCAATCATGCCCAGGAAGGAAAACCAATCCTGTCTATGTGGGTTGCTGGTTTCCCTCACTTAAAACATTTATTTGTGGGCCCGGAGAGATAGCACAGCGGCGTTTGCCTTGCAAGGAGCCTATCCAGGACCAAAGGTGGTTGGTTCGAATCCCGGTGTCGCATATGGTCCCCCGTGCCTACCAGGAGCTATTTCTGAGCAGACAGCCAGGAGAAACCCCTGAGCACCTCCGGGTGTGGCCCCAAAACCAAAAAAAAAAAAAAAATTATTTGTGTGGGTTGGAGTGATATAGCACAGAGGGAGGGCATTTGCCTCGCATGCAGGCAACCCGGGGTTTGATCCCCAGCAAGGTTTGATCCCCAGCATGGCATATGGTCCCCCCAAGCCTTCCAGGAGTGGTTTCTGAATGCAGAGCCAGGAGTGATTCCTAAGTGCTTCTGGGTATGCCCCCCCAAAATAATTTATGTATTTATTTTTGGGGGCTACATCCCAGTGTTTAAGCTGACTTCTGTCTCCATGCTCCTGTGCTTGAGGGACCATATGGGGTGCTGAGGATCCAACCTTATTTGGCCTTGTGCAAGGCAAATGCTCTCCCCTCTGTACTATCTTCCCAGCTCCATACTCCATGTTTTTGTTTTTTAAAGAAAGAAGGGTTTGGAGGGCTGTCTTCTGGACACGTGTTTTGCAGGTGTGAGCTCAGGGTCACATCTGGCGCCCCGAATCAACACAAAGCTGTGCTTGCGGGTTGCTATGGGGGCCAACCACCAGAATCGGGGCCTTTCCCAGGGATCGTTGCTGGAAGTGGGGTCCAGCTTTGATCCCTTTCCTGTTCCACCCGCGGTTTCCGCGGTTTCTGCGACAGAGAAAGCCCTTTGAGCTTGGCGTGGGCGGTGTTTCTGGTTCTTTCAGGGTTGGGTGTCAGGGCGTGATTGGAAGTCAGTCCTGTGTCCCCCCCCCCCCACAAACACACACACAATTCCCTTGGTCTACTGTCCTGTGCCCCTGCCGGGATCCCCGCCTTGCACCGTGCACCCAGGGATGCTGCACCCGGCTCCTGCTTAGTGCCAAGCTCAACCGAGCCCAGGGGACCTGGCAGGCAACACAGAGGCACAGAGACAGCATTGGGGGCATGGGAGGATGGGAAAGAGGGTACCCCTGATGCAGTAACAGTGACACTAGGTTTTTATATTAGTTCAAGATTTCCAGGTTCTTGGGCCCGGAGAGATAGCACAGCGGCATTTGCCTTGCAAGCAGCCGATCCAGGGTCTAAGGTGGTTGGTTCGAATCCCGGTGTCCCATATGGTCCCCCGCGCCTGCCAGGAGCTATTTCTGAGCAGACAGCCCTGAGCAACGCCGGGTGTGACCTAAAAACCAAAAAAAAAAAAAAAATTTCCAGGTTCTTGGGGCTGGAGAGGTGGCACTAGAGGTAAGGTGTCTGCCTTGCAAGCGCTAGCCAAGGAAGGACCGCGGTTCGATCCCCCGGCGTCCCATATGGTCCCCCCCCAAGCCAGGGGCGATTTCTGAGCGCTTAGCCAGGAATAACCCCTGAGCATCAAATGGGTGTGGCCCAAAAACAAACAAACAAACAAAGATTTCCAGGTTCTTAATCTCCCATTTTGTGTTTGTTTGTTTGGGTTTTTTTTTGGGGGGGGAGGTTTTTTTTTTGGTAGGGGGTTTCTTTGGGTTATTTGTTTCTTTTGTTTTGGGGGCTATTCTGGCAGTGCTCAGGCAAACTCAGAAATCACTCCTGGCAGGCCTCAAGGGACTATATAGAATGCCGGGGATCAAACCCAGGTCGACCATATACAAAGTAAACGGCCTCCCAACTGTGCTGTCTCTCCAGTCCCTCTCCCAGGTCTTAATCTCCTCCTCTCCCATCTCCTTTCTCCTCTCCTTTGCCTCTCTCCCTCCCTCTCCCTTCCTCTCCCCCTCCACTCCCTCACCCCTCTATCAATTTTTCAGGGATCACTCCTTGGAAGACTCTATGGGGTGCTGGGAATTGAACCCAGGTCAGCTGCATGCTAGGCAAAGGTGAACCCTTTGTACTACAACTGCAGCTCCAGATTTTTCAATATTTTCAAAAATGAAAATATTGAATAATAAAGATGTTCAGACTCAGAGTTGGAAAGAGAGATCTGTATTGGGAAGTAGAAGGGAAAGCAAAGACATTCCTTAGCTGAGGAGGCATTTAGAGAACTAAGTTCAGGATGGCTCGTGTGTTGTGTTTAAATTAAAAAATAACTGGGTCTTTGCAGTATTGTAATAATATGCAGACACAATAGGGATGAGGGCTGGAAAGACTGGCCCACGATATGAAGCTTACCACAGAGTGGTGAGTTCACTTAGAGGATAACTACACTAACAACTATCATGACAAGGGTAGTGAGTGAGAGAAATAGAATGCCTGTCTCCAAGAAAGGCAGGGAGTAGGGGAGGAGAGAGAAAAGGGAGCATTGGTGGTGAGAAGGTTCCACCGGTGAAAGAGGATGTTCTTTTCTTTTTGGGGGAAGCACAACCAGTGACATTCAGGGGTTACTCCTGGCTCTATGCTCAGAAATTGCTCCTGGCTCTGGGGATCATATAGGATGCCAGGGGATAGAACCAAGGTCTGTCTTAGATGGGCCGCGTGCAAAGCAAATGCCATACCACTGTGCTATCCCTTCAGCCCCGGGATGTTCTTTTCTTTGATTGCACATGTTTGCAATCATGGGACTTAAAAAAGATATTGTTAAAAAGATAAAAACTAAAAGTAAATTATAAATGGTTAAAAATAAAAAAAAAAAACACCTGCATATTTGAGTTACTTGTCACATGTCAAGAATGTTGACTTCTTCTTTGAGCCCAGTTCTCTCTTTGTTTTGTTTTGTTTTGGTTTTGGTTTTTGGATCACATCCGGCAGTGCTCAGATTATTCCTAGCTCTGTGCTCAGAAATCGCTCCTGGCAGGTTCAGGGGACCAGATTTAATGCCAAAGATTGAACACAGGTTTATTCCGGGTCAGCCCTGTGCAAGGCAAACGCCAGATGACTGTGCTATCACTCCAGTTCTGAGCCCAGTTCTCTTGATCACTATCTCTCTTCCTTGTCTCTAGATCTCTGTGCCTGCTCTCTCTCTTTCAAACTTGTGTTTCCTCTTGAACACTTACTCCTTTACTCTTCCCCACACACCTCATCTCTGTTTGTATTTTTGGGCCACCACCCCCCATGTGCTCAAAAATTACTCCTGGAGGTGCTTAGGGGTTCCAGGGATCAACTGGTGAACAATGCACTGAGTCTTATCTTTCTAGTCCCACAATATTCTTTTTTTTTTAAATCTTTATTTAAACACCTTGATTACAAATACGATTGTAGTTGTATGATTTCAGTCATATAAAGAACACCCCCCTTCACTAGTGCAACATTCCCACCACCAATGTCCCAAATCTCCCTCCTCCCCACCCTACCCACACCTGTACCCCAGACAGGCCTTCTACCTCCCTCATTCATTCACATTGTTAGGATAGTTCGCAATGTAGTTATTTCTCTAACAGCACTCATCACTCTTTGTGGTGAACTTCATGTCGTGAGCTGGACCTTCCAGCCCTCCTCTCTTTTGTCTCTGAGAATTATTGCAAAAACGTTTTTCATTTTTCTTAAAACCCATTGGTGAGTGAGACTATTCTATGTCTTTCTCTCTCCTTATTTCTCTGACTTATTTTACTCAGCATAATAGATTCCATGTACATCAATGTATAGGAAAATTTCATGACTTCCTCTCCCCTGATGGCTGCATAATATTCCATTGTGTACATGTACCACAGTTTCTTTAGTCATTCATCTTGGTTGTTTCCAGAGTCTTGCTATGGTAAATAGTGCTGCAATGAATGTAGATGTGAGGAAGGGATTTTTGTATTGTATTTTTGTGTTCCTAGGATATATCCCTAGGAGTGATATAGCTGGATCGTATGGGAGTTCAATTTCTAGTTTTTGGAGGAATCTCCATATCACTTTCCATAAAGGTTGGACTAGACGGCATTCCTACCAGCAGTGAAAAAGAGTTCCTTTCTCTCCACATCCCCACCAGCACTGCTTGTTTTCCTTCTTTGTGATGTGTGCCAATCTCAGTGGTGTGAGATGGTACCTCATAGTTGTTTTGATTTGCATCTGTCTGATGATTAGTGATGTGGAGCATCTTTTCATGTGTCTTTTGGCCATTTGCATTTCTTTTTTCACAAAGTGTCTGTTCATTTCTTCTCCCCATTTTGTGATGGGATTAGATGGTTTTTTTTTCTTGTAAAGTTCTGTCAGTACCTTGTATATTTTGGATATTAGTCCTTTATCTGATGGGTATTGGATAAATAGTTTCTCCCACTCAGTGAGTGGCTCTTGTATTCTGGGCACTATCTCCTTTGAGGTGCAGAAGCTTCTCAGCTTTTTTTGGGGGGGGACCACACCCGCTGTGCTCAGGGGTTACTCCTGGCTATCTGCTCAGAAATAGCTTCTGGCAGGCATGGGGGACCATATGGGACACCGGGAATCGAACCAACCACCTTAGGTAGGTCCTGGATTGGCTGCTTACAAGGCAAATGCCGCTGTGCTATCTCCCTGGCCCCGTTTCTCAGCTTAATATAGTCCCATCTTGGGCTATATTATATATATATATATATATATATATATATATATATATATATATAGTCCCATCTGTTTATCTCTTCTTCCATTTGTTTGGAGAGTGCTGTTTCCTCCTTAAAGATGCCTTTAGTCTCAATATCATAGAGTGTTTTACCTATGTGTTGTTCTATATACCTTAAGGTTTCAGATCTGATATCAAGGTCTTTAATCCATTTGGATTTTACCTTCTTTTTTATTTATTTTTTTTAATTTTTAAATTTTTTTCTTTTTTTCTTTTTTTTGGATTTTACCTTCTTACATGGTATTAGCTGGGGGGTCTGAGTTCACTTTTTTGCAAGTGGCTAACCAGTTGTGCCAACACCACTTGTTTGTTTGAAGAGGCTTTCCTTGCCCTATTTAGGATTTCTTGCTCCTTTATCAAAAACTAGGTGGTTATATGTCTGGGGAACATTCTCTGAGTACTCAAGCCTAATCCACTGATCTGAGGGTCTGTTTTTATTCCAATACCATGCTGTTTTGATAACCACAGTATTTGGGGGGGGGGGTTGGGTTACACCCGGCATTTCTCAGGGGTTACTCCTGGTTCTATGCTCACAAATCACCCCTGGCAGGCACGGGGGACCATATGGGATACCGGGATTCGAACCACCGTCCTTCTGCATGAAAGGCCTTACCTCGGGGCCGGGCGGTGGCGCAAGAGGTAAGGTGCCTGCCTTGCCTGCGCTAGCCTTGGACGGACCGCGGTTCGATCCCCCGGTGTCCCATATGGTCCCCCAAGCCAGGAGCGACTTCTGAGCGCATAGCCAGGAGTAACCCCTGAGCGTTACCGGGTGTGGCCCAAAAACCAAAAAAAAAAAAAAAAAAGAAAGAAAGAAAGGCCTTACCTCCATGCTATCGCTCCGGCCCCTGCCACAGTATTTTTTATAAAATAGTAAAACACTGTGATTTACAAAGTTATTCAGAGTTGGGTCAACCCCACATCTTTCTAAGGAAATTCCATTCAAAAAACTATCTTGCTTCAGGGACCCCAATGATAGTACAGCAGAGAGGGTGCTTGTCTTGTATGCAACAGACCTGGATTAAATCCCCAGAATCCCATATGGTCTCTCAAGCATTGCCAGGAATCATTTCTGGCAAGTGTAAATTTGGGAATAATTCCTTTACACCACTGGGTATGGGGGATAAAACCCCCTAGCTAGGGCCCAGAGTACAGCAGGAAAGGTTGTTGCCTTGCAGGTGCTGACCTGGGTTCAATTCCCAGCATCCCATATGGCTCCCAAATAGAGCCATGAGTAATTCCTGAGTGTAGAGTCAAGAGTAAGCCCTGGATTCTTCTGGGTGTGGCCCCAAACAAAAACAAAACAAAACAAGAAACCACATCAGCTATCTTGCTTCATTGAAGAAAACAAAAGTGTCCAGAATGTTCCAGAGCATACAAGGATTTTTGCAGAGTGGTCTAGTGAGCCTTTTAGATTATTCATATCCCTGTGTGTTGTTGTATGTTATCTCTTAGTTTCCTGTGAGCCTCAGATCTGGGGCAAAATCCATGACACTGAAAAAAATGTTAACTTCCCATTCTCAGAAAAAAGCCCAGGAATGTGTGGCAATGTATAAAATATGGAGTGGAGGGATCGGAGCGAAACTACAGTGGTGAGGGCACTTGCCAAGCACTTGGCTGACCCCGATTCAATCCCTGTGTCCCCTGATGGTCCCCTGAGCTCACCATGAATAAGTCCTAAGAACAGAGCCATGAGTAACCCCTGAGTACTGCCGGGTGTAGCTCAAAAACAAACAAAAGATCTAAAACCAAAACCAGTGATAGTCTAGTGAGCAGGGTGCTCGCCTTACATGCAGTCAGCACAGATCCTGTCCCCAGCACCCCAGAGGGTCCACTGAGGGCCAGCAGGAGGGTGCAGCGTGCAAGTAGAGGACAAGAAGAGATGCAGACTGCATAAGAAACAGAAGAGCAGGAGCCCTGGGTAGCAGGTGGGTACAAGGAAAACAGAGGTAGAAGGGGCTAAGGAAGGGCCCTTGCAGACCTACGAGAGACCCAGATTGGGGTGATGGGAGGGGCGAGAGTCCCCAGCCATAATTCCTCCTCTCAGGAAACCCACCCAAGGCCCAGAGAGGAGCCGGCCGAGGCTATTTGATATATGACCGGCAGGGAGCGATGCGGGCCCGCAAATCTCAGTTCAATTTTGCAAAATGGACAAGTGCTCTCTCTCTCCCTCTCTCTCTCTCTCTCCCTCTCTCTCTCTCTCTCCCTCTCTCTCTCTCTCTCTCTCTCTCTCTCTCCCCCCCCCCATTATTATTAAGGAAAGTTCCTCGAAATATATAGCAAGAAGGCCAAGACCTTTGAAAGTTAAACGGAATAAATTAAAATCCAATAAGCATATGAGGGGACAGAGCGATAGGACACTTGG